>NC_062525.1:22925812-23135812 GCF_022655615.1 Tachysurus fulvidraco
TCAGACAACCCTGAAACGGTAGGTATAGTTTGTGAATGGAAACTTACCGATCATCGCACGAGACACCTGTCACTCAAGATATACAGGTATGGAATCTTATGTGTAATGTGTAAAGTTCTCCGTTTAAATATAAGAAAATAACAAAATTAATCCATCCATCCATTCCAACTTTTCCCTGCAGCAGACTGTTGAACTCCATGTATACCTTGAGTGACAGGTGTCTTGTCCAATGATCGGTAAGTGTTCCAATCACAAACTTATACTGTACCAACCTCTTCCGGGTTTCTGAATTGTCGTTGTGTTTTCGGATTTGTTAATGTGTTTCGTGCAACGACTCAGACAACCTGGAAAAGGTAGGTATAGTGTGTGATTGGAAACTTACCGATCATTGGACAAGACACCTGTCATTCAAGATATACAGGTGAATGACAGGTTTGTCCGATGATCGGTAAGTTTCCATTCGCAAACTATACCTACCGTTTCCGGCTTGTCTGACTTGTTGTGTTTTCGGATTTGTTAATGTGTTTTCGGATTTGTTAATTTGTTTTCGAATTTGTTAATAATGTGTTTTGCACTTCTCGGCCACCGTATAAAACCCCAAAACAAAAATATCTCATTTAGTTAAGCATTTAGACCCTTGCCAAATGAGCTTAGATGCACCCTGTTTGTAATAATTAGCTCTGTAGAACTTGACCGTGTATAAAGATTCCTCAGAGCACGTCCGATCAGAAAGCCCAGATGAATGTAAGAGTCCAAGTCCACGTGTGCCAAAATTGTACAGGGGGTTATATAATTTCCAAACCCCACTGTATACAAACCATGTAGTATTTTTTACTCTATGTTTTGCATATTATATCTGTTTCTCTGTTCCTCTTAGGTGGCTAATTACGGTGTAGGAGGCCAGTATGAGCCACACTATGACTTCGGACGGGTAAACACTATTGTCATTTCATTCTTTCACATCTCTCAACATAAGTGAGCCTTTTGGCGAAATGTACATTAGTCTCTCATGGAGATCTGCACATCACCTGATCTCAACAAAACTAAAAAAAAAAAAAAAAAAGACTAAATACAAATAATTCAGGAGCATAATTTTAGGCCTGTGAAATACAGAAGTTACAGAATGAGGTCTGTAATAAGCACAGTGCATTTCATTTGATCATATAAAAATGTCGGTATATAAAGATGTCAAAAGAATTTAATACTACAATATACTGAGTTTATTTATTTGTTATACAGGTTCTACTTTTTTGGTAGTAAATTGCTTTTTAAATGAGTACTGCCTTGTTTAAAATACAAATAAACAAATAAAGTAAGGTCCTGGTGCAGGAGCCCTCTGTTCAAAGCCTTTTCCATCCATTTGAACTCAAAGCAGAAGTTGCAAAACACAACTGAAACATTTATCCCTTTTGTTTCGTGCTAACTGGTCATTTTTCATGATCTCCACATAGAAAGACGAGCCAGACGCCTTTAAGGAGCTGGGCACAGGGAATCGCATTGCTACCTGGCTCTTCTATGTGAGCGATTTAGACAACTAAACACGTCTGCTTGTATTTCCACTTATTTTTAAATGCAAATTCCTGTTTAAAGACGAGGTCTCTGTAATACGCACGCATGTTTCCTCTGTAGATGAGTGACGTGTCAGCAGGGGGAGCCACAGTGTTCCCTGAAGTAGGAGCAGCAGTAAAGCCAATAAAGGTAATAGCATAATAGTTCACTTGGTAATAGTGAAACTGAACATGTTTACTTCGTGATTTCTGCCAGTTTTTCAGTCTTTTGTCAATCTTTGTTTTTGCTTGATATGATAGTTTGTGTTTGTCTATGAACTCCAGGGTACAGCAGTGTTTTGGTATAACCTGTTTCCAAGTGGAGAGGGAGACTATAACACAAGGCACGCTGCATGCCCTGTACTTCTGGGCAATAAATGGGGTGAGTGAACCTGCATTAACTCACCTTTTTCTTTACTGCCTACTGCAATAATAATATTTTAGATTTTCAAATGTAAATATTTCTGATCAGTTCATTCTTTTGAAGCCTAGACCCTGAACAAATTGCATATTGATCCATAATTACCATGTAAAATTTATTTTATGTCCAAAATGTATTTTTTTTTAATGAAATTCTGAGTTTGACTTTAAACCTGAGACGTTTACATTGCTTAATGCTTTCCTACCCACGAGGCCGTTCTACAGTCTGCTGATAGAAGAACCAGTGTGAATCAGACCTCAGTTCATCAGTGATGCAGCAGTGCTTTAGTCCTTTAATCTGTCCAGCTCACCTAGTCATCTTTACACTTTGCTCAATCAGATAAGCTTCCAAAGCTTTCATTAATACTGCCATCAACACCATCAAGCCCATAGTTGGTCAATGTCTTGCCGTTTAAGTTTATTTGACTGTCGTTACATCTCGATGTATTGTGTGATGTGTTGTTTTTAAGCCTATAAAGCAATACTAGTGCTGCCTGGGTCTCTGTTGGTAGCACATCAGAGGATACGGCTAATTCCAGTTGACCCTCCACAAGCAATGTTCCTCCCCAGTCCTCAACAAGTGCCCCAAAGCAGATCCATCTCTCGGCTATTTCAGATCCAGTTTAAGCACTTAGCAGTTTTAATAGAAATAATACAATTGGCTAGAAATAAGCTCTACTGGGGGCGGCGTGGTGGCTTAGTGGTTAGCACGTTCGCCTCACACCTCCAGGGTTGGGGGTTCGATTCCCACCTCCGCCTTGTGTGTGTGGAGTTTGCATGTTCTCCTCGTGCCTCGGGGGTTTCCTCTGGGTACTCCGGATTCCTCCCCCAGTCCAAAGACATGCATGGTAGGTTGATTGGCATCTCTGGAAAATTGTCCGTAGTGTGTGAGTGAATGAGAGTGTGTGTGTGCCCTGTGATGGGTTGGCACTCTGTCCAGGATGTATCCTGCCTCGATGCCCGATGACACCTGAGATAGGCACAGGCTCCCCGTGACCCGAGAAGTTCGGATAAGCGGTAGAAAATGAATGAATGAATAAATGAATCTCTACCAGAATCCAGTCTCTCTCTGCAGTGTACTGTATAGCTGCGTGTAGCTGCATTACATTTGGGGACTTTGATTCCAATGTGTGCTTTATCAGTTGATTGAAGGTTGACATCATCAAACTTTTTCATTAATATTGCATACAATTAATCATTAATGTTACTAGAAAGTAGTGTATGAGCCCCTGTTTTTTATTTTATTATTATTATTTTAGAAGCAAACTACAAAATCTTTCATAAAAACTGTTGCATCCTGTTAAATACCATAGTTACTGCACTAGCAATGACCCCAGTTCATTCGTTCATTCATTCATTCATTCATTCATTCATTCATTTTCTACCGCTTATCCGAACTGACCCCAGTTCAGTTCAATACAATTTAATTTGTATAGCACTTATCAGTAGATGCACCATGCAGACAAATGCTAAAGGAATAAAGGATTTTATTCTTTCAATAGAATAACAAATACAGCAGCATAAAATTACTATGCACAGTTAACATGTCACTGACTTCCCAACAACAGGAGTTACACCAACGTGCAGACTCATGGACTTAATGTGCTTCAGGACAGTTATTCTTCAAATGATCTCCCATCTTAAAATGCTACATATTTATAACATTCTTTCTCTGTCTTTGCTATATAGTTTCAAACAAATGGATCCATGAAAGAGGTCAGGAGTTCAGAAGGCCCTGTGGACTGCATCAGACAGACTGATGATGCCCTTTCCTGTCCGGTCCTCCTCCTCGTTTCTGCCCACTTACTGGTTTAATGCCTACACGATGTTCCTGGTTAAACCCCAGCCCGGCCCATCTTTGCCTTTAACAATCAACTTTGGTCCGCCATATTTTATTTTTATTCAAATAGTGTATGTGTGTCTGCCAGCAAATGTCTCTGATGCCGTTGGTGCCTTTTTATCGTTGCTCAAAATAGCTGCAGAGAAGAAAGCAGTGACACTCCACCGCATGACACTCCACATTTCCAGGTCTTAATATAGCTGAGGTACTGTGGGGGAAATCGTCAATAACGTATCCACATGGTACCAGATTTATCTGAGCTCACAGGTCAAAATTAAGACATTTCAAACCTAAACCCATTTCATCTAAACCTGCTTGCACAAATCCTCTACACTCTGGAATCCTAAAGTCTTGTAGGATTGTAGCTACGACTGTGACCGATTTCAATAGCTGAGCCAATTGCAATACCTTGCCCTGTGTGTGTGTGTGTCTGTCTGTCTGTCTGTACTCTCTGTACTCTGTGTGTAGGGGAGGTAAAGGTTTGGCTCATTGCACTGATTATCCTACAGGAGTCCTGACAAGAGTTAAGGATTATGGACCCATGCACTCTTTCCCCTTTATACACACACACACACACACACACACACACACACACACACACACAGAGACACCAGACACCAGTCTGATGCCAGGTTATTGTATAAGGCTTCACTTGCACTGAGGTCATTCACACAGGGGTAAACACATTTGTCATGTTTAAAATAAAGCTACACAAGTTTCAACTTCTTCAGCTGAAACTAGGATTAAAGAACAACAACATTGCATTTACAGCATTTGGCAGACGTTCCTATCCAGAGTGAATTACATTTATCTCATTTGTGCAGGTGAAAATTTGATGGTTGAGGATTATGCTCAATAGCCTAACCGTCGCAGCTCGGTGATTCTGAGAACTCAAAAGCATCTGAGCTGTAATCCAAGGCCTTGACCAATGAGCTTCCAGTCCAACATAAAGTGCCCCTGGAAATAGTGGATATACAAATCTTTGCATATCCTTTTTTTTTTTCGTTATTCCCAATTACGGTGAATATACAAATGTTTGATAGCAGAGAAAGAAATGATGTATTAGCATGTCATCAAGTCTTTCTTTCTGTAGTAATAGTGAGACTGTAGAACTCCAGTGACTCAAACTCCTGTTATCTGAAATGAAAGCCTCTACTGATATCATTTCATGCCTTTTCACTCCAGTGACTTAAGATTTGTGGTCAAATACTGTAAATGTGTGAACATTGTTTTACTACAGAAATAAAGAATTCCCTTTATCTGTTTCTGTTTGTATGCTTTTATTCTGTTACAGGTTTCTACAAAATCACAACAGAAATAAAAACTCATTTAAAGCAAATTGAACACAACTAGTAATAAGTTTCTTTTTTGCATAGATTTAAAAACGAGTGGTTGTAGGTTTGTAGGATTTGTAGGAATCAAGTGGAAAATTAAAAATAAACCATTACAGGCTCAAGGTCATGTTATATTTTAAGGATATTTCAGGCAAAAGGAAACTTTTTAGAGGTGGTGGTGATCGTATCTCTGCACTATCTGTGTCAAGTTCTATTATACGTTTTATTATAAGTAATATTTGTGGCATCTAGTCTGACTATGACAGTTTTGCACTTAAGGTTCTGGGATTTTGTAATCAGCTGGGTGTGATCCTTCACGAACTCGTCCAAAACAGCCTAACACAAGATCCACTGCCACACTGGCTGTACTGTGAACCTCTTCCTCTGTTTTGGCTCGCTTTGGGTTCACCTCTACAACATCAAGTGCAGACAGGAGCCCTGTTTGTGAAACACCATGGGATAGGATAGTTCGTAACATTATGTTAACGATTGTAGATCTAATACAGTATATGGCACTAAAGACCAAATGGCCAGCATGTCGATTTTATTCATATGCTTTCTGTGAAAATCAGCCGGCTTCTCTCACCTGTTTGACAAACATACTCAGTGATGTAGATGCCCTCTCTGTATGTCAGGCCTCCTATAACTGGGGTCCCTGTGGCCGGTGCCAATGAGGGGTCCAGGGCATCGATATCATAACTCAAGTGGATGGGTTTTTTTATCCTGTTTATCAAAGCATGGTTTTATAATTGTAATGAGTTTGAGTGTAGTACTATTTAAATGTAGATATAGCATTTTACATACAAACAAATAATACATAGTAAACAAATACTTACTTTGAAAATAGGTGATCGCACGTCTGTTCCATAACCTTCGCGATTCCAAGTTTGTCTACCTCTGTCATAGAGAAAGTCTTGATTCCCAGGTGTTTCAGGATGTGACTGGAATATAAAACATTAGAGGGTATTTTATTTCCATATTCAGAACTTAAATTTAAAGAAATAAATGTACTGAACTTAGGATCTTACTGTTCCTCCGGATCTACATCTCTGAGGCCAATGTATACTACGTCTTTTGCTGATATGCAAGGCTTGATCCATGAGAAGTTGGGCATGACAGGAATCTGATGGAGACAGAAATATTTGTACATATAAATTTTCTGTATGTTATAGAGCTTTCGATTGCACAACATGTCCATAGCAGCAGTCAAGTCTCAGTCAGTGATGAGCTGATCCATAATCAGTATAAAAACCTTGAGTGAAAAGAAATAAAAACCAAACTAAGAATACTAGATACACACTAGAAGTTTTTTCCTGCAGGTCAACATGACCATGTGCTAACTTCTTCTCACCAAATTACAGGACCAAACACATCATATGTTTTTGTTGTGTAGCCTACTTTTATTAAGACAGTGTGTATTAGACCACATTTATTGCTTTGAATACAATTTTTTTTCTACAAAATAACTGTCATTATTGTGAATCACCTTATTGTACAGCTCGTGGATGAGGTAGGACATGGGCTGCCCGTGGATGTTTCCTGTTGGACTGGTTAGAGGTGTGTTAATGTCAGCATGGGCATCCACCCAGACTACACTCAGCTTGGGTCTGGAGGCTGCGTGTCCGTGGATCGAACCAATTGCTAAACTATAGGAACAAACCAAAACAGACACTGTAACAAAGTCACTATTAAAATAATGTCCTTTCTTCAAAATGTATTCAGTTTATGACTTGTGAACTTGCTGAACCTGTGATCTCCTCCAAGCATCACACAGGTGTGGCCATCGTTCTTAACTCTGTGAACAGCATCAGCAACCTTCTTGTTGGCAAGACCAACTGCTCTGGGTTGCTTTGTCCTCCCGAAGGGCTCATCATTGGAAACTTCTTCAAATATTAGATTACCATAATCCTTCACCACACAATCTGAAAGAGTAGACCTGAACCAGATTATTTCTTGATACATACAGTCACCAACCAGTTTAGTTAGCGGTCCTGCAGATACATGTCAAGCGCTTCGATTAATGTTCGGGGAAAAGTATGGGGAAGATGTGATGACCCTGACTGAGGTATAGTTGCTGGCATACAATTTGCTGTCAGCATTGTGGATGCACCCACACACCATTCACACACACTCCTCGCCTCAGAACCATGTAACAGTTTGTTCCCTCAAGCCTTCAGACTACTCAAGATTCAGTGACTGCAAGGATACACACAAAAACTGTACTTCTTTGCACGTTCCTATCCAGAGTGAATTACATTTATCTCATTTGTGCAGGTGAAAATTTGATGGTTGAGGCTCAATAGCCTAACAGTGGCAGCTCGGTGATTCTGAGATTTGAACTCAAAAGCATCTGAGCTGTAATCCAAGCCCTTAACCACTGAGATTCCAGTCCAACATAAAGTGCCCCTGGAAATAGTGGTTATACAAATCTTTGCATATCTTTTTTTTTTTTTTTTTCGTTATTCACAATTATGGTGAATATACAAATGTTTGATAGCAGAGAAACAAATGATGTATTAGCATGTCATCAAGTCTTTCTTTTTGTAGTAATAGTGAGACTGTAGCACTCCAGTTATCTGAAATGAAAGCCTCTATTGATATCATTTCATGCCTTTTCACTCCAGTGACTTAAGATTTGTGGTCAAATACTGTAAATGTGTGAACATTACTTTTACTACTTCTTTATTAGAAATAAAGAATTCCCTTTATCTTTTTCTTTTTGTATGCTTTTATTCTGTTAAAGGTTTCATGGCTTAGTGGTTAGCACCTTCGCCTCACATCTTCAGGGTCGGGGTTTGCATGTTCTCCCCGTGCCTCGGGGGTTTCCTCCGGGTACTCCGGTTTCCTCCCCTGGTCCAAAGACATGCATGGTAGGTTGATTGGCATGTCTGGAAAATTGTCCATAGTGTGTGAGTGAATGAGAGTGTGTGTGTGCCCTGCGATGGGTTGGCACCCCGTCCAGGGTGTATCCTGCCTCGATGCCCGATGACGCCTGAGATAGGCACAGGCTTTCCGTGACCCGAGGTAGTTCGGATAAAGTGGTAGAACATGAATGAATGAATAAATGAACGTTTTAGCCATAGTTCTGTGTTGTTTTATGTAGCTCTGGATTTTACGTAGCACCAGGGTCCAGGAGGAACGTTGTTTCATTTCACTGTCTACCGCATCTTCTATCTATGTTTGAAAAGACAATTAAAGCCTCTGATTTGACTTGATTTGCTCTTTCAAATATTTAAAAAAAAAAACACAAAAAAACTGATGATCTCCTGAACATTTCACACCTAAAAGTATAACAGTTTAAAAATCTGAACAAAACAAAAGAAATCAAAAATACCTTCTGTGTGCTGTTCTTACAGTTCCGTGTGTCAAACACTCATGCTTCACACTGACAGCGATGGGCAGCTCAAATAACCACCTTTAACAACCACAGTAAGCACAAAAGCATCTCTTGACACAAAATAAATGCACATATCAGATGTTGAGTGAGGTAAATGGGTTACAACTGCAGAAATCCAAATCAGGTTCCACTCCTGTCAGCGAAGAACAGCTGAGTTTGGATGCATTTGGATGTTTGAACATTACCTGAAGACATTGACCTGAAGATTTTACTTTATTTGTTTTACTGTCACGTGATTGGCATATTATCTGAAATTCTTGGTGCTTAGAAAATGCATATTTAGTTGAAGCATTATTAGTAACACTAAATAGAAAACTTTGAGCCTAACGAGTGACCAAAAAGTATAATAAAAGTAAAAAAAAACAAAACAAAACAAAAAAAACCACCACCACCAACAACAAAGAGGTTAAGTACTAAACTGTATGTCAATAAATCACTCATGATACTCAGACTGTTAATGATTGATTGTACGTTTCTCTTCTTCTGTATATTCTAATTCAGGCAAACTATGACTGGAGGTGTGTATATTTCTGAGAATGTCTATCACACACACACACACACACACACACACACACACACACACACACACACACACACACACACACACACACAGAGGAACACCACCATGTGGGTGTTGCAAGGTCAACATGCTCTATCCTATCAGATCCCATCTTGTGTCTCATTGACTGACACTCTCTCTCTCTCTCTCTCTCTCTCTCTCTCTCTCACACACACACACACACACACACACAGAGATATAAATGGACATTTTATGTACTTATGGCAAGTAGAGTAGTATTTGTTCTATACATGGAAATAAATATTAAATATATTATATATATTTAAATAGAGGATTTAAATAAATACATATAGTTTAAATAAAGAAGACAGTCAGTGGGAATTGAGGTTAGCAGAAATCAAAATGAACTGCAGTTTTTCTAATTAAAGGTGTCAAGACTAACTGTAATAATACAGCAATACTGTATTTTATTACTTTATACCAGTTCTGAATTTGTACATTAATGATAAGAATCCTGAGTCTACAGATCTGATCTGAACTGAATGACATGATGATCACATTTTTAGCATTTGAATAAAGTTTTGCAATGCAAACATTTGCTCTGCTCATCTTGTACTGCTCGTTTTGTGCAAAGTATCAGAAAGAAGAAGAAAAAAGTGTGTTCTCTTAAACACTGTCTTTTTATATCCAACACTGTCCATTTAATTTCTCTTTCAATTACTAGTAAGTGTTACCTTGGTCTTCAAGTTTCTTCACCAGTCCAGCTTCACGAATCGCACCTGGTCCCAGTTGGACACCATCCCTGGGCTGTTGCAGGATATGTAAGGATTATTAATAACTGGTTATAGGATTATTACCTACTGATCTAATTTACAATCCAGCCAATACGTTTAAAAGAGAGAAAGAAAATCAGTGCACACTAAACAGTTTCCGAATGTCTTTCCAGCCTCCAGCAGACCTAGAGCTCACCTGTCCCTTAGCAAAAGGTGCTCCAATTATTCCGACAGAATGGAGATCTCTTCGGAATAATCTGAACGCGGTGTTTAAAATCTTCATCGCGATGCTGATGCTGTGTCCGCTTAGGAAAAACACAGCAGCGTTTTACGCGCTCCGGCGCATCACTGAAATAGTCCATCACTTCATGACACGTCCTTTGTCTCTTACATCACTGTTTTGTTTTTTTTTAAGTGCTGAGCCGGTTCAACAAGTGGCCCGCACAACAACCTGTAAATAAACAGCCTGCCAGCCTGAGGACGGTAGTTAAGTTCTGTTGAGTCTTGCCAAAGTGACTCACTCACTGTATTTGTGTTAAAAAATTCTAGATTCTGCTGCAAAGACAACGAGTGTTTATTGTTATTATGGAAATGCATGGAGTTCCATGAGTGTGAACCGTTTAGGAATTAACAAGGTTACACAACTGTGCAACGTGGTTAATCCAAATCCTTAGCCAATCCAATTAAAAATAACGTTGTCCTAATTGTCCTAACAGGTATGTGGACACATGACACATACACTAGTTCTTCCCCAAACTGTTGGACAAAGTCAGAAGTACAGAATGCTTAACGTCTTTTCACTGAAGTTTAAGACACAAACCTGTTCCAGCATGACAATGTCCTTATGCACAAAATGAGCTCCATGAAGATATGGGGTGTTTAGGCTGGATTTGAACAACTTCAGCGTTGTAACCACACTGAACACAGGCACACCAGCTGAACCTCCTTACCATTAGTATCTGACACTAATGCTCTTGTGGATAAATGAACACAAATACCCTGCAGGCAAAGCCTTCCCAGAAGAGTGGAGGCATAAATAGGGGGAAGAAATATGTAATGGGTTGTTCAACAAGGCGTGACGGTCCAGTGTTCCCTGGGCTGTGCATTGTACATACATCATGTTAAATGTGTCCCAACATTAAATAACAATTCCTTTGGTGATGCTGTCATGGTTTGTGCATGTTGCTTTGATGGACTTACATTCCAACCAGAGAAGATTCATGTCTTGAGACCAGTGTTTTCCAGGATGGACTCCAGGTCCACCATGAAAATAAAAAGCTTATTGACAATGGAATAATAGCATGATGATGAGCATTACAGTTCTAACTCAGCAAGAAATAGCCATTGACTCTCCTGTTTGTAAAGGATCAAGCGCACCAAACAGACTTTCAACTTGTTTCATTTGCTATTTGTTTGGTTTTCTTTCTTCTCTTATTGTTCTTTTAAGCTTTTGTCTGATTTCTGCTTTAACAGTTGTGGGTCCCTTTTCCAATTTCTCTTTAATCGTGTGGATGCAGGAGTGCTTGAACATTTGTACTGTCAAAGTCAATGCAGCGGAGTTTGTACAGAATAAACATTAACAAACTTCTTTATAATTTTGCCTTTTATAATAAGATGCATCAAATGCACGGAATTGACACTTTTGGGAATTTAAAATCCAAGGTGATGTGCAACTACTGTCCTGAGACTCTGGACAAAGGCCCACTAGGAGCATAGTCCTACAAAGTTAATGTGTAAATATTAAAAGTAATGTGCAAACATGAGTGAATACACTGCACCCTGGTGTTGCTTCTTAGTGTATGATTAGGTTTCATGATCAGTTAAATTTTGTTTAGAAAATGGAAAATAAAAAAAGGTAGGATCTCGTGTTGTAAGTGTGAGAAAAGGAACCACACCATATCACTTGGCACACAAATGAACTGGAGGCAAATCATCTAGACTTGCTGCTTTATGTAAAACAGAAAATACAATTTACAAATCACTTGCACAACGTTTTTTTAAAATTAGTTTTCTGTCAGACGCTGTAATTAGAAGTAGCTCTGTAAGGATTCTCCCAGAATCAACTCCATCTCCTGAATTGTCTTCTGTACCTGGTGTTCCACCTCCTCGCATTCGTCTACAAGTGACAAGAAATATTTACATGTTGAGATTTTGATTGAGATGACATCATGCTAAAACATTTAATCAATAAACTGTTCAGAAAAGTGTCATATGAGCAGTCACATTTATGAGCAATAATAACAGAATATTGTGCTGTTTTCACAGCATAAGAATGAAAACTGTTGCCCCTTTCCCACTGAGGCAGTTTGAGCGCAGGTTCGGAGCCTAATTCAGAACCAGTTCTTTCTTTTTTGACAGCCAAAGCACCGGCTATGAACCAGGAAAAGTGGTTCTTAAGTAGCACCAAAACGTCGCTGGTCTAGACTTAAGAACGCTTGTGTCAGGGGCTGTGGGCGGGGCTACTGTTAGCGCATTTGATAATGTACCTTAAGTATACTAATGTTTAATACACTTAATTTACCGCAATATGATATATTATCAGCACACATGATAGTAGGTAGCTACATGCTAAGGCTAACGCTTTTCTGTGTTAATGATAATGTACTTTCTGGATTACAACCTCCATTTACACAAATTACTTGGAGCTGCACGTACACGTTGGATTCGCCACGTTTGGATGCCAGTGTAGGTTCACAAAGCCATGAGCATTAACATAAAAGCAACATCCGCCATTGTTGTGTTTGCGTTTGCTGCTGCGCTAACGTTGCTGGGAAACGTGACACGAAAAACAGTGCCATCAGACTCGACTCTGTGATGGCTCTCTATCCGATGGAAAGGCAAACCGGTTCTTAGGAAGTCGTGGCCTAAAGGTTAGAGAGTCTGACTCCTAACTCTAAGGTTGTAGGTTTGAGTCTCGGGCCGGCCACAATTGAGATGCCCTGGAGCAAGGCACCGAACCCCCCCACCTGCTCCCCGGGCGCCGCAGCATAAATGGCTGCCCACTGCTTCACGGTGTGTGTGTGTGTTCAATAATGGTTTGAATGCAGAGAAATTCTGAGTATGGGTCACCATACTTAGCTGTATGTCACTTTCACTTTCAGAAGGTTCGCCAGTGGAACCAACTTAGCACTAGCTCTGAACCAGCACCCGGTTCTTATTAATGGAAAAGGGGTATTAGAGGCCAAGATTAGGCCATGATGAGAGTAGTAGCGTGTTTGTACCCTGTCTGTAAGGTGGGAAATGGACTGGGACTAGTTTGGTTTGGGGGTGTTTATAGGCCATGGCTCCTTTTTGTATCGTCCACTAATTATGCCCTTAAACACACACTCGTGCCTTACCTTCCATAAGTTCAGCCAGAAATGGGATGCTCTCTGGCAGAAGCACCATGTAGTTCTCCTTTAGTTTGCTTGCCAGCTCAACTAACATCAGCAGAGCAGAGAAGCGCACCTGCACCACAAAAGGAACGCAAAGTGTGAGCATATTACATCCAACAACAGTTTATTTCTACAATAGGGAGTGTTCTGCTATTTTTGCCTCGTTACCTTGGAACAACTATGGCGTGTCTTCAGCAAGATCTGGTAGTTGAGAACTTTCCACTGCGAGTCATCACCGATGGCAACAGAGAACTGCGCTACACACGGAACCAAGTGCTTGGTGACTCTGGCCTGGTAGACCTGCTCTCCGCCCAACATGTTTTCCAACTGCCAGTGGACGACAAACAGTGTGTGAGTGCATAATAAACATAAAAATGCAGAATACTGCAGTAGCTGGAAAGGGGGTGGGTGGGGGTGGGGGAAGAAAGGGACAACTGACAGATGTTTTGCTGTTTGGGTCACATCACCAACCAACAAGTTATCCAATCTGTGAAATTATTAGACTGTAATAATAAGTAAATTAGTATTTCCTCTCACAGTGTGCCAAATTACAGGCACGTTAATAAATATTTTCCAAGTTTAAAAATTTGCCATAAATTGGGCACATGAGTAGATCAGCAAGTGTTTTAATCTGTTTGAGTAAATAATACCTGGGAGTACACCATGAGCAACTCTAGCCATACAGTTAATGTAACACACTGCATATGAAATTTATCAAAACTGGTAAACCAACCTGATCCACCAGGGGGACAAGGAGTGCATCCGCTCGTTCTTTACTGAGGAATCGCTGGGTATCATGCAGAAAGATCTTATGGAGACAGTCCAATATGTATTGCAGCAGCAGACTGCTCTTCTGCAGGGCAACATCATCCTCCTCCGAGTCAAAGAAAGCCTCGTCTGCACGGGGATCATACGGGCAAAAAGACGCATAGACGTTTACATGAGGATGTTTGTGCAACTGGAGGACATGCACCTTATACTAGAATATTCTAGTTATAACTAATAAGCAAAAACAAAGCTACATGTCCATTTAGAAGAGCTCTGAAAAACCAAATCAGAACATCAACATACATGGAGTTATATGGAATTAGGAAATACTAAACGGAATGAAAATGTCTCCACGTTCTTTCATTCATTTGTGTAAGCATCAATGTTCGAATGGACAAAATACTTACAAAACAATACAAATGGGAAATAAAGTGGTTCAACAAAGAGGTTTTATCTACCAGTTTGGGCAGTATTGAGTTGGCGGAGAAGGTCTGAGAATGGTTTCACCAGCTGTCCGGCGAACAGAACAAACAAGCCCTTCAGTCTGTCTGCGATGCAATCAGCCAGCCGGCAGAAGGTCAGCATCCGGTCTTTAGGTGCATCTTCTGTCTTACTCCAATCAGAAAGCTGCCACAAAAATGTTGTTTTGAGTTTATGTATTAACTGATTGATTTAATCAAATTGACAGATTCCCTGTGGGGTTTTCACTTACCTTGAAAAACAGTGGTCTAAATGTGACCTCTGACAGCTTCATTACCATTGCGAGAAGACAGTCTATGATACAACCCTCGATCTCAGCCGTCTTTTCCAGATCTCCCTGTCCAAACACACCAGGTGTAACAGCCATTAATATCCCATATCTGATCCTGACAACAAGCTTCGCATTACAGAAATCTCATGAGGTTTACCTGACAATGTTTGGTCCGGAAGTTCAGAGCTGACAGGAAGAAGGACGTGAGCTCTGATTGGTGGGAATTGAGTTGATCCTTTTCCATATGACCAATATGCTCTTTCAGGATGTTCAACAGAGGACGAAGATGGCTCTGAAGCATTAAAAAAAAAATTACATTCATTTGTTTTGTACAATAACAGATTTCTTTTTTTTTGTTAACTAAATTAAATGCAAACATCAAGAAACATAAGTTTATAAATAAACTGGATATTAGTTTCCAGATTTGGTGTAATAAACAACAATGACAAACCTGCTGAGAGTCCACCATGCTGTTGTAGCACCTTGCCAGGGTGGGCATTAGAACCCTGGGTGGCACCTTTGTTGCGAGTGTGGAACTCAGGGAGGAGAGTCTAACAGCCAGCTGAGGGCAGGTGGTGAGACGCTCAGCAACCTGTGTTAGCCGTGCAACCTGCTCCACAGAGAGGCAGATAAGGTTTGGGAAAAAAAGTCATATAGCATCACTTACAGACTATAATTATTAAAGTATTATATTCTGTTGAGTATTACATACATACACACAGTATCTCACAGAAGTAAGTACACCCCTCACATTTTATTACATCTTTTCATGTGACCACACTGAAAAAAATGACACTGTGCTACAATGTAAAGTCAGTGTACAGCTTGTATCTCAGTGTAAATTTGCTGTGCCCTCAAAATAACTCAGCACTCAGCCATTAATGTCTAAGCTGCTGGCCACAAAAGTGAGTATCTCCGAATTGGGCCCAATTAGCCATTTTCTTTCCCGGTATCATGTAACTCAGTGTTACAAGGTCTCAGGTGTAAATGGGGAGCAGGTGTGTTAAATTTATTGCTCTCACTCTCTCATACTGGTCACTGGAAGTTCAACATGGCACCTCACGGCAAAGAACTCTCTGAGGATCTGAAAAACAGAATTGTTGCTCTGCATAAAAATGGCGTGGGCTATAAGAAGATTGCCAAGACCCTGAAACTGAGCTGCTGCATGGTGGCCAAGACCATACAGTGGTTTAATAGGACATGTTCCACTCAGAACAGGCCTCGCCATGGTCCACCAAAGAGGCTAAGTGCGTGTGGTCAGCGTCATATCCAGAGGTTGTGTTTGTGAAATAGACATATGAATGCTGCCAGCATTGCTGCAGAGGTTGAAGGGGATGGAGGGGGTTCAGCCCATCAGTGCTCAGACCATACACCGCACACTGCATCAAATTGGTCTGCATCTTTGTCTTCCCAGAAGGAAGCCTCTTCTAAAGATGATGTACAAGAAAGCCTGCAAACAGTTTGCTAGAGACAAGCAGACAGGTCATGGATTACTGGAACCATGTCCTGTGGTCTGATAAGACCAAGATAAACTTATTTGGTTCAGATGGCGTCAAGCGTGTGTGGCGGCAACCAGGTGAGGAGTACAAAGATAAGTGTGTCTTATCTACAGTCAAGCATGGTGGAGGGAGTGTCATCATCTGGGCTACATGAGTGCTGCCGGCACTGCGGAGCTACAATTTATTGACGGAACCATGAATGCCAACATGTATTGTGACATACTGAATCAGAGCATGATCCCCTCCCTTCGGAGACTGGGTTGCAGGGCAGTATTCCATCATGATAACATTTACAGCACTTAGCCAGAGCGATTAACATTTTATCTCATTTTAATACAACTGAGCAATTGAGGGTTAAGGGCCTTGCTCAGGGGCCCAGCAGTGGCAGCTTGGTGGATGTAGGGATCGAACTCACAACCTTCTGATTGGTAGCCGAACACCTTAAGCACTAGACTACCACATCCCTGATGTGATGATAACATCCCCAAACACACCTCCAAGACCACCACTGCCTTGGTAAAGACGCTGAGGGTAAAGGTGATGGACTGGCCAAGCATGTCTCCCTAAACCCTATTGAGCATCTGTGGGGCTTCTTCAAACAGATGGTGGTGGAGCACAAGGTCTCCAACATCCACCAGCTCCGGCACGGAGGAATGGAAGAGGACTCCAGTGGCAACCTGTGACGATCTGGTAAACTCCGTGCCCAAAAGGGTTAAGGCAGTGCTGGAAAATAACGGAGGCCACACAACATACTGACACTATGGAAACACAGTGGACCAACACCAGCAGATGAAATTGCACCCCATATCATCACAGACTGTGGAAACTAAACACTGGACTTCAAGCAATTTGGGCTATGAGCTTCTCCACTCTTCCTCCAGACTCCAAGTCCTTGGATTACAAATGAAATACAAAACATGCTCTCATCTGAAAAGAGGACTTTTGAACACTGGGCAACAGTCCAGTTCTTCTTCTTAACACAGTCAAGAAGCCTCTGATGTCGTCTGTGGTTCAGGAGAGGCTTAACAAGAGGAATAGGACAACTGTAGCCAAATTCCTTGACACGTCTGTGTGTGGTGGCTCTTGATGCCTTGACCTCAGTACATTCCGTGTGATGTTCTCCCAAATGCTAGAATGGATTTTGCTTGACAAGCTTCCAAAGGCTGCGGTTCTCTCGGTTGGTTGTGCATCTTTTTCTTCCACACTTTTTCCTTCTACTCAACTTTCTGTTCACCTGCTTGAATACAGCACTCTGTGTACAGCCAGCTTCTTTGGCAATGAATGTTTGTGGCTTTCCCTCTTTGTAAAGGGTGTCAATGATTGTCTTCTGGACAACTGTCAGATCAGCAGCCTTCTCCATGATTGTGAAGCCTAGTGAACCTAGAGTCTCCATGGCTCAGGAAACCTTTGCAGGTGTTTTGAGTTGATTAGCTGATTGACATGTCACCATATGACATGTCACCTGCTTCTCTATTTGTACCCATCCTGAGGCATCCAGACACTGTACCAGCTCCCAACATCCTCTTTGGGACGAAGCCTTTGGACGTCCACTGAGCCGAGGCCGACTCTAAGAATCCTGAGACATCTCCAGTTAGACTGTGTTATACTAAGGAGATCTGAAGTCCATGATCCTTACACCAATACAACATTTAACTGACTGTATATTACAATCACACCCCCAGTGTCACCCATATGAGGATGAGGTCCCCCTTGAGTCCGGTTCCTCTCAAGGTTCCTTCCTTTACCAATTTAAGGGACTTTTTCCTTGCCACTGCTGCCTGAGTCACCTCAGACTTGCCCATAGGGGGATAAATACATACAGATTGTGAAATATATATATCTAATAATAATCTTGAATATTTATTCTGTCACTTCTTTTACTTTTATTATTCGTTATTTCCTTTATCATTAATTATGTTTACCTTCTGCTCTATGTTTGTTCTGTAAAGCTGCTTTGAGACAATGTCTATTGTAAAAAGCGCTAAACAAATAAACTTGAATTGAATATTAAAATTTTTTGAGATAGTGAATTGCTGGGTTTTTGTTGAATGGGAGCCAAAATAATCACAATTCAAAGAACCAAAGACTTAAACTACTTCGGTCTGTGTGTACTGAATTTATATAAAAACACACGAGTTTCACTATTTGAGTTGAATTACTGAAATAAACGAACCTTTCCACGACATTCTAATGTATTGAGATGCACCTGTATATGGTTGTGTTTCTTACCTGCAATATGGTGTCCTCAAGGTAAGGGCTGATGAAATGAGGGAGAGTTTCTGCTGTTCTTTGTAGGGCTGTAATTGCACTCAACAGATACACCTCTGTGGTAAATAGGTCCTTCCGCTCCTTCAGGGCCTGTAGAACTGCTGGCATTAACCTTTCCAGCATACACACAGTATAAATATCACCGAGTTTGGACAGAGAAAAACAGACCAAATCCAAAGAAACATTAAACACCATGTTCTTTAATAAACACACCCTTCGTCGGTGAGTAATAACATTTCTTGTTATACCAATCACTTTTTTTTCTTCTCTATATTCAACGGCATAAATTCCTAAATGAATTGCACTGTATAAGCTTGAGGAAAAACTGGAACTAACATTATCAGATCGCTCATCCTTTATTTTATCCCTTCCTAAAGCACTGCATTGAGCTCGCCTCAGTAGAGATCAAGTCTAAACCCTTATCAGTATTTCTGTAAAACCGAATCACACGTTCATCCCCCAGGATCTCGAATCTCTAGCACGAGAATGCAATGTTTTTCAAAAATAGCAGCTGACATTAATAATTTTTTTAATCAAATGCTGTGTTTAATATAATGTTTCATAAAGTTTGATGCGATACTTGCGTCGCCTTGAGCTTGGTTAATTTGCTGCAATGCTCATCTACTTTTATGAAGTGTGTAAAGGAGCTCAAAAGTAATTCCACTGCTTTTTTCTTTTTAAAAGCTATTTATAAAATTGTTTAAATAATCTGTTTTAAAAATTGTCCAAAGTATTAAAAACAGGTAATGAATTTTTCAGTTTGTGCCTTTACGGTACATCATACCCAGGCAAAAAAAAAAAAAAAAAAAAAAAAATCAAAGTGTTACTTGTAGTGTAACTCGCCAAGGAAGCTAAAGTTCAAATTTTTTTTATTTAAAAATTATAATGCTTTTAGACACAAGCAGATTAATGAAATTCCAGACAGCACTGGTTATTAGTGGTAGAGAAGCACCATTTTGTGTTTGTTAGCATGTAGTCAAAGAACAAGAGAACTAATCCTGTACCTGTGTATTTGGGTGATGGCGAGGGCCTTCAGTGTGCTCGTGACTTCAGCCACACAGAGCAAAGCGCTGCTCATAACATTTTTCTCTTCCCTGGGGTTTGTCACCAACTCCACCGTCTTGCTCAGTACAGGTAAGAACGCCTTCTGGTGGCGGCTGCCAAAAATGCGGCACAGCAACTTCAGGCTGTAAAGGGCTGTCTGCCTGTTAATGGCTTGCTCTTCTTCCTCTTGTCCTTCAACCTGGACACAACCTCGACCCGCGATGCTCAAGAGGTCATCAATGAGTTCCAGCAGCACGGTCACCTTGAAAAGAGAAAGGCCAAAAGACTAAACACACACAATTCTGAATTTAACTGGTCACAAAATATATTCATTTGAGCACTTGGATTTTAAATAGAATGTGGTTTCAACCAGGATAAAACAGAGAATATGAATTAAGAGAATGAATTTAAAGGCAGAAAGACCAAGAAGTTAGTGGAAATGTTCACCTGCTGCTCCTCCCATCGTGTCCTCTGCTGCAGTCTGTTGTTCAGCAGCTCCATTGCCTTCCTCCTTACTGAGGGGAGCTGATTACTCATCAGGCCCCGCACCACCATGATGAAAGTGTCAGTAGGGAGGAGAGCGTTGACCTTCAGAGAAGACAAAGATCTTAAAATCACACACACACACACACCCAGCCCAACAGAAGTATGCAGACCAGCTAACTCTGAAGAGAAACACGGAAGAGTCGTGGCCCTTGTGAGATATTAAATCATGATATAGTCACTTCCATAAATTAACTGCACGAGTTATATAGAATGTCTCATACATTTTTATGGGTTCTAACCTCTGGGTGCTTATCAGGGTTTGAGATTTATACATTTTGCTTTTTGACAATTAGTCAATTAGTCGTGCCCATCATCAAAACCTAGAAGAATAGCTACAGTTAAAACATGGACACATCCAGGTCTTTCATGGTGACAGGGTTCCAAAGCATACCTCCAATTTTGTAACAAAATGTCCTAAAGTTGTTTTATTTAATTTTTTTTCCAGTTTATTTGTATTGCACTTTTAACATTTCACATTGTCTCAAAGCAGCTTTACAGAAGTGTGAGATGATACGAAGAAGAAACCTTGAGAGAAACTGGACTCAAGAGAACCTCATCCTCATTTAGGTGACACTGAACTGTAAATAATGTCCTTTCTACTACAAAGGGGAAAAAACCCCAAAAAGCCTTAGAGTGGTCATCACAAAGCCTAAACCTGAATCCTAGGGCTGGGTGATAAAATGATAACGATATGTATCGCGATAGACACGTGATTGAAATCAATAAAAAATGCATTCGATAAAACTTGAGATAGTTTTTATTCTTTGTCGGAAGAAAACAGAGGTTGCAAAGCAAGTTTGGTTGCATTAACAAAGGCTCTCACTCTCTGGTAACCTAGCAACGTAGCAAGCGAGGAAATTGTAAATAAAAGAGGAAAAGTCTGCTCACCAGTATAGCAGTTTTTTGGATATTATAAGTCTGACTGTAGACATACCAATGTCGTCTGCAAATTATGCAATAGCACTAAACTTGCACTAAATTCTCAGGTTTCTCCATGTTTATATTTAACACTTTTCACTATTTTCTTAAACTTTATTAAGCATTTCTTACATTTTATTTTATTTTGCACCTTAAGTGTTAAGAGATAATTGTTAAAGGTGGGGTCTCCGATATTTGAGAAATGCTTCAGAACACTGCGTTGGGCCACCAAACAAAACAAAAATCAAAACAAACAAAGCTGATCATACCTTATCCAGCACATCATACGACTTGGTAAGCAGTGCTCTCCAAAACTTGGCCGTGGGTTTATCAGAGTTGTCCTCGACACACAGAGCCACGGTGTGGATGTAGCGCAGGTTCTCCTCCAACAAGCTAGAAAGCAATCAACATGATAAGATCGATGATCATCATACATTGCATTTTAACACTGAAGACAATTTCTGACAGACGCTTACTTTTGCTGAAGCACCTGAAGAGAGTTTTCAGTTACATCCTCACAATCAGCCACCTATATAAAAAGAAATATAAAGGTTTAGTTAACCGTCTTTAATAAATACCATGCTAGATTTAATTGACAAGACACCACTTACCTTTCCTACAAAGTTGCTGGAGGCTAGAAGCTGGCCCATGAAGGACACAGAGAGGAACTTAAAATGCCGCAGCTCTTTTCCACTATGGGCCTCGACATTAAAAACCAGATCTAAAGTGCTTTCCTCTGTCTTCTGAAGTACTGTTCCTCTTGTCCGTCTCCTCTCTGGGACTACAGACAATGAACACAATTTTAAACACATTTTTCATAAGCATCACTGTATAATGGTCTGCGGCACCATATATCAAGAGTATATCGGGGGAAGTCATGGCCTAATGGTTAGAGTCTGACTCCTAACCCTAAGGTGTTAAGGCGACTGAGGTGCCCTTGAGCAAGGCACCGACCCCCCCCCCCCCCCAACTGCTCCATGGGCGCCTCAACTGCTCCCCGTGTTCACTGTGCGCACTTTGGATGGGTTAAAGCAGAGAACAAATTCTGAGTATGGGTCACCATACTTAGCCGTATGTCACCTCACTCACTCATTCATTCATTTTCTACCGCTTATCCGAGCTGCCTCGGGTCACAGGAAGCCTGTGCCTATATCAGGCTCTCATTCACTCACGCAATCACACACTACGGACAATTTTCCAGAGATGCCAATCAACCTACCATGCATGTCTTTGGGCCGGGGCCGGGGGAGGAAACCGGAGTACCCAGAGTAACCCCCGAGGCACGGGGAGAACATGCAAACTCCGCACACAAGGCGGAGGCGGGAATCGAACCCCGACCCTGGAGGTGTGAGGCGAACGTGCTAACCACTGTTGGAACCACGTGTGGCTCCTGCTTGATTGGAATGAATATCTGTACCCACACCAGCCCTTTGCGTATAAGTCTAGACAGGCATAGAGTGCACCTACCATCCTCTTTATCCTTGGGAAGAGCCAAGAGGAACTGTAGAATTTTAATAAGAGAGGAAAGCTGCTCATGGACTTCAAACTCGCAACATAGCAAGACCCAGAACTCTTGATCCTGCTCCAGTGCTGCTTCCTGAAACACAACAATCAAAATAAAAATATGCTAGCTAACTTCAACAATCGTTCTACTATATTCAGTAGAGCTCAGCTTGTTAAACAGTGGGTATAGCCATTTTTGAGAAATGTTTAAGAAAGACTGAAGCGGCTTACCTTCTCGGCTCCTGTGCTGCTGACTGCAGTGTTGGTGGCATGCTGTTTGAACAAGAGCAGCATCAAGACCCAGAGGAAATTGGCAGGCCCCAGTGTAGCCATCAGCTGCCTGAGGATGGGTATACGCCTGTGCTCGGGGACGTGTGGAAGAGCATCAACAAAAACGTGCATGATGCGTGTCACCACACCCTGCATTTGTCCCTCTTGATGAGTACTTCCCTCATGAGCCTTTGGAAAAAAAGGAGAAGCAACAGGCACACGTGTGGGGACACAGGGAAAGAGGATCAGCATCCAATTGTAATCAGCCATAAAACCAGAAATATTTCAGAGAAGACGCTACACAAAGTGACTATAAACTGCTCTCCACTTCTCAAGTGAACCCGTGCACTCGTTATCATACGACATGTTTTTGGTAACAGAATGAACCCATAGCCATTGTAAACATTACTACTCCTCAGGCAAAGCAACAATGGTTTAAACGTACACGAATGAGAGCGGGGATGACCATCTGCACAGTCCTGTTAATGATCTGGAAGCTGTATACGTCATCGAGTCGCATAATGTTGGCTCCCATAAAGGTAAAGATTGGCATGATGTTGTGCAGAACTTTCTCCTGAAGAGCAAAAACAAAATTTAGCCACGTCTTTTTAAACTGTACAGCCACAAGGTTTCTTATGTAAATGTTCGCATATTACTCACAGGGAAGATTCCAGCTACAGTACCGAGCAGCAGGAGGGCATGGTGGTGTGTTTGTGGTGTGTTAGAGGTCCTCACGCACTGAACGACTAGCTCTACATTAAATTTGTCTTCATCCAAAATATCTGTAAAAAACAAAAAAACCCTTTTTTTTTTACATTTTATTTTCAGAATGAAAATAAACATAGCGTCACAATTAAATTAAATAAACCCAAATGAACTGTGACCGCAGAGGAATTATTTAAACCAGCATTTGCCATAGATGTAGGCCAGTGAATACTGTACATACCCTTACTGATGGGGCCACCCTGTGGGGATAGCTTCTGGCAGACATTGTGGAGAACACTGAGGAGAAGCTGTTTGGTGTACTCCGTGTTACCTTGCTCTGTTGTCACCTCCAAACATCTGCAATACAGCAAACAGTAAGCAAATGTGCATGTGCACTAAAATAAAACTGAGGAATGCGTTCGTTAAAAAGAATGCCAATCAGATTTTTTATTAATTGCTTTTATTGTGACATTTTTAACAACGTATACATGGGACGGCGCTGAAAATATATGGCTGTACCTGGACAGCAGGCTGAAAAGAGCTGGCACCAACATCTGAGGCCTCTTTAGCTTCTTTTTGTGCTGCAAGAGCTCCAAAATAAAGGTGACCCTTGGCCAGGACACCATTTCACCCTCTGATACAGTATCCTGTGCTTTCCTTTTGGTGGGGGAAAAAAAGCATACAAGTGTAAACAACTCTCAAGTCATTCTGAGCAGGCAGGTTAAGTTTGGATTAGCTCAAGTTGGGCACTTACTTGGGCTGTACTTTGCTCCGTCGAGTTTGCTGCACACTCCCTGACATTTTTGGCTTGTCCATAGGGGTCAATTCATTAGCTACCAACTCTGCATCCACAGCAAGCTATAACAGACATTACTACAAGTCATCAACAAAAATACCACAGAATAGAGGGGAGAATACTTCTCATAAGTATTTGCCAGAAACTGTGCCCTTACCGCTTTGAAGACACTGTTGATGGTCTGGGAGCAAGTCGGGTTTTTATTGTCTACCAGCAGGTCAAACATCACTCCCAGTATCCTCTGCTGAATGTTCTCATCTCCCAGGGCCACAAAGAAGGACTTGGTGATCTGGGTTTTAGGATTACAATTAATTTAGGTAATATTGCTTAGTTTAAAAATGAAAAATAACCTTTAATATAAAAGATAAAGAAAAGTTATGTTGTCATGAAGAAACAACCAACTCTATAACCTCCATGATGCTTATCTGCTTAACGTGTAATGGAAGCATGTTAAGCAGTGAAGCATGATAAACCTGGCTCTATGGCTGCGCTAAAGTGAATGTGTCAAAGAATAGCCATCGAGACCTAGGGTGGACTCAGCCACCTTACTGGGACTTATTTACCCAGCCTCAGCATTTCGGTTTTTAGCAAATTTTAAGAAAATTAAGTTTTGAATAATGCATGCGTTCATATCATTGCATATCAACTTAAACTATGAATGCAATTCTGCCTCTTGTATTCAAGTTCATGCATGCCACAACGCTGCTGCGCTCCTCCACTGGCTTCCGGTGGCTGCACGCATCAGATTAAAACAAACAGCTCCCTGTTAAATCAAAGCCCTCATCACGCCTCACACTGCACCTCGCACCTCAGATCTACTTGACTGGTCCCACCATCTCAAGATGAGAGGTACAGTACAGTATACTACAAGACTCAAAGTGGTGGAATGAAAGTCCCCTAAGGGTCCGAACAGCTGAGTCACAAACGACGGTTGGAGACCCACTTCTTCATGAAATACTTCAACTAGAACTTTATCCCGTGTTTGTTATACGTGTGTATTTATTTAAAAAAAAAAAAAATAATAATAATAAATGGTGTTTTATCCTCATGGTATCTTAAGTCTGTAACCTAGTTAACCAGTGTTAATGTATTCAATGATAGAGACTTAAAAGCACTGTATAAGGGCATCTGTGTAAAAATTAATGTACCTGTTCAAGTCTTAGTGTCTTGGAATCAGGATAGATAACTGTAATAACTGTTTTTTGTGAATCTGATGCTGGATAGATTATTAGGCAGGCTAAAACAGACAAATCAAATTATTTCCTGCCAGAACCTAAACATAATGAAGACCAAAAGTGTTTAATTACACAAAAATAATGCAAAAAAATGACAAATAGATTACATTAACCAGCCTTTATTTATATTTATATTATATATATATATATATTATATTATATTATATTATATATATATATATATATATATATATATATATATATATATATATACACGTATATATATACATATACGTATATATATATATATACGTATATATATATATATATATATATAATTTGTTGAATTTTTGGAGTGGTGCATCACTGGAGTGGTATGGCTGCCTACCTGCTCCATGGCAATGATCTGGAAACTGGCCATGTGTGAGTAGGGGTTAAAAGAAGTGCCCAAGGCAGCAATAAAGAGCTCCAGGCTCCTAGCATCTCGAGCAAGCAGTGGGGCAGATGCCTCATTGTATTTCCCAAGCAGCAGCTGTAGGAACAGAGCTTCATCTGGCAGAAAAACGAGATTGTCTGGAGAACACTGCTCCAGCAAACGCTCTATGGCTGGAAGGAGGATGGCCAAAACCAACTGAGGAGAGACCGAAGGACAGAGAGAATCAAACAAATAAGCAAAATGACAAATGATATACATTTTAGTTCATCTACAGCAATTGTCACTATGCTGTGATCAACAAGCACGGAAAGCCCTGAAGTTAAGGTGTACCATTATTATTGCCTGTGTAAACAGAGATCATTTAATCATTTTCACAGCTTAGCAAAAAAAAAAAGAGAAGCCAAACAGTCAAAAAGTGGAAAACCACAACCACATGACATCATTTCTCTATAGTTTTTCAGTTCTATGGTAAAGACATGTAATAATTCATTGAGGTATGGTATAGTCAGTAACCTTCCCATCTCTTTGGCCACATTCACACTGCAAGTCTTAATGCTCAATTCGGATATTTTGCTCAGATCAGATTTTTTTGTTTGGCTGTTCACATTACCTTTTAAAATGTGGCCTATATCAGATACCAGTGTGAACTGTTTGCTGTTTCGAACTGACCCGCATGAGCAAACGAACAATAACGACGACGTCACACGCAGCACGCTGTTGCGCTAAAAAGTTGGCGAGGTTATGGAGGAAGTACTGTATCATCTGGTGTAAGCAAACATATCATGTAATGCTATAAATGTGATGTATTCAATGCAAACATTATGAGCTGGTTCACGTAACCATTTTATATAACACTCTTAACACACACACACGTTACCAGTCACGTTTTCGCTGGTGCAAAAAAATTGTGATGAATGTCGATGTAGATTGACGTAAAAGTCGCTTCAAATCTGCCTTGGTTGTTCACACTGCGGCCACATTGGAGGAAAAAAAATAAAAATAAAAAATCAGATTTGGGTCTGATTCAGGACCACATATGGAAGTGATTTGTGTTCACACTACTCCTGAAGAGTCATTTGACCCCCCAAAAAAATCAGATTTGGGCCACTTTTACCTGCAGTGTGAACGTGGCCTTTAACTATATATTCATGAGGCCTAGTAGATAAATGTGATCCTGTATTACAAACCAGTGCAAACGTGTGTTTTGACAATGGGGTAATTCAAAACCCCTGAATTACTTCATGCCTTCACTGTAAATCTAATGTCAGTCACCAATATTTTTTAAAACATATTTTCAATAGAACTTTAGTCAGAAGAGATCATTCAGCTGCATGCACAAACTCACACAGAGAACACCAAGTGTTTATACCTCTCCATTGACATCTTGCAAGGCTCGCAGCAATACTTTGGCCATGTAGGCAGGGCAGTCGGGAGACCTCACACACTGCAGAAGCTGCTCTATAGCCAAGAGCAGCTTGTTTCTGCCCTTCCCTGTGACAGAAACTGCTTCCTCATACAGCCTACACAGTGCCTGAAGCCAGAATGGGACACAACCATAACAATAAGCATACACACAATATAAGAAATACTTCTGTACATCGGCTTCCTCGGGAGCATGTGATTAAAAGACTGTCAGCTAAGGGTTGAGAAAACAAACATGCACTGAGCAATCCCAAGATAGAGTATTTTCCGCACCATAAGGCGCACCGGATTATAAAACGCAGTCTCAATTACAGGGTCTATTTCTGTACTTAACCCATACATAAGGCGCATGCTAAAACATACGGTCTACAAAAAAAAGGTAGTGGAAGCAAAACAGTGAGTTGAACTTTATTCTATTTAACAATTTAAACACACTATTTTTTAAATCAATCTTCTCCCACAAATCCATCAAAGTCCTTATCTACTGTGTCTTCTTAACTTGGCGCAGTTCATTTTCTTGCTTCCTCCACTTCCGAACCATAGATACATTGATGTTGAATTCTTTCGCAGCTGCTTTATTCCCATTTACAACTGCGTAAATGATAGCCTGTAGTTTGAATTGTGCCTCGTAAGCATCTGATTTTTATTGGCGGATGGCAAACCAACTTAAGGTGCATTTACCGCCACCTACTGGACTGGAGTGTGGAGCGCATAATGGTTAGGAAGAAACAAATGTTTTGCAACATACCGGTAGTATACCTACCAGAGGCATGGCAGAGGTAAGCATACGTACTATACGTATTACGTAATGTTCTCTGATTGGTTTATCGCTGCCAGCATACGTAGTGTATGTATTACGTCCCTGTGTCAGCGGGAAATGGTCGGACAGTCAATCAAGCGGAGCGCTTACCAAAGTCGAACAACATTTTTACAGATTTTTGGAACTCAGTGCACACAAGGCGCACCGGATTATTAGGCGGACGACTGATTTTTGAGCAAATTTAAGGCTCTTATGTGCACCTTATAGTGCGGAAAATACTGTAATTCTGTAGTAGAACTTAGGCTTAGGTACAAATGGCATTATTATACACCGATTATATAGAATCTGTTAACAACAAGCAGCTGATGACCTGAGTGAGGTAGGAGGGATCAGCAATGAGCTCTTCAGCTGATAGAAGCAGCTTCTCCAATAGAGGGTGGTATGGAGTGGAGGTGACATGTGCAAGAGGTTGCAAGACTGCTACTGCTGCCCTTCTCACCTCCCTCACCCCACAACCCAGACATCCCAAGAGAGACGGCACCACTGCAGGCAGCAAGAAAGCAAGAACTTGTTCAAACAGCACATAAGTGTTTGTTGTAAGAACGTGTCGTTAAGTGTTGATGTAAAGAAAGTGTGAGAAGGTGTCTGTACCTGATGAAGTGTGTGATGCCAAAATATTAAGCTTTTTCGCCGGGAGGGCAGTAAGCAGCACTTTACCCACACACAGTGCCTGGGTCTGCAGCACTGCTGTCACATGAAACTCTAACTGGTCACTTAAGTTACTGCTGTAGCCCCACAGCAGAGACAGAAACTTAAAGAGATGCTCTGGCTCACTCAGGTGAACCTGGGAATCAGAAGTAAAAGCAGAAAGTGTATTTAATTTGGCATCATCGAATATTTATTACTGCAACCAGGACAAAACTACAAATTTTACTGGATTAAGTAATGGCCTAATGGTTAGAGTGATTGACTCCTAACCCTAAGGTTGTGGGTTCAAGTCTCAGGCTGGTAATACCACGACTAAGGTGCTCTTGCACAAGGCAATGACCCCCACCCCCACCCAAAAACAAAAATCAGTTAAATGTGCTGGTTACTTTAGCAGTTATTTTCTATTGCTTTACAGTATACTTCACATTTGTACATCATCATGGTATATCTGATTATTAGAAGGAGCCGTGAGCTATTTTCTGTCTCTTTGTTCAAGGATTATTTAGGTTCGTAGCTGTTTTGTTGTCATTTCTTTTCTTAACAGACAACTTACAACCATAGACAGGTTTTTAAAGGAATATAAGCCAAAGTGTTACTTTGTTCAATGCTCCACTTGTTAAAACGTTTATTTAAGCCGTTAATGCTTTTATAGTACCTGTAATAAGGGCTGCAAGAGTGCTCTAAAACTGGAGAGCAGGGGTCCCTGACTAGCACCAGACACAACCATATCAAACAGGCTGCAAAGCAACTGCAGGTAGCAGCAGGTATTCATATCTAGCTTCTCTGGGTTCCACCAGAGCTCGCCTGAAACACATAAGAAAAACAGATGACAAACACCATCCAGTTTCTCCAAAGATAATAAAAGTTAATGGCAATTAAAAAAAATAAATAAATTTAATAATTGCACAAAATTGTTTTTTTTTTTTTTTACACTACCAAAAAATACTTAACTGTACCTTTAAATGTAGACTCAGGACATTTGAGACTGTTAATGAAGTGCTGGAGCAGAGAAAGAAGCAGCAAGCTATATTCCCTTTCTGTATTTTGTCCAGTGTGCAGTTTCAGTATGAATCCTGCAAGCATCTCGTACATGGGAAGAGACGGTTTGTCTTGGCCTTCACATAGCTGCAACACAACAACAAATTTACCTCAAACCACAGCATTTGGGACTATTTATAAACGAGATCGTAATCCACAGTGACATGAGGGATTTTTGGCTACTAATTAAAATCCACAGCTAGTCACGTTAGTATCGATGCATGAAAATGTCCGATATTGACGTCACAAATGATCTTTTAATAATTACAGATTTAGATTTTTAATAAATCTGCAAAAATAAATGGACTTTTCTCGTTAATGGATGGTGTGTGTAGATTGATGGCCAGAAAAGTAAACTGGATCCATTTAAAATGAAATGGATCACAGAATGTCCCATGACTGCTTGATGGTGCGATGGTTTCAGTAAAACAGGCTATGACTGATGTATGAAGGCTGTTACAGATAAAAGACAGCTTTCAAGTATTACGGTATTTTAACTACACCACCATGTAAATAATAATTTCCTTGTTTTTCAGTGCAAGTGTAAAAGTGTTAAGACCTTATCTGTCTTTAGTGTGTAGAGTTTTCTCAAGGAGGGCTCAAGAAGTCTCAGGAGTATCTGAGCTGTATGGAGGTGTGTGCTCTCATTCAGAGACTCCAGAGTCTGCAGAAGAGCACAAATCAGCACCACAAACGCTGCCTTCTCTCTCACTCCAGCACCTTGCTTGGCCAGCAATGCACACACCCCCTCAATCTGTCTCACAGAGAGAAAAAACAAACAAAAACAATCAGAAAGCCCGCTGAAAAAACAAGGCAATTGGAGGTCAGTGTAATCAGAAAAATCTGCAACCGTGAATTCCAACGGTTGGTTAACGCCTTACAGCATTGCGCTTAGTGGACGGCTCCATGCGGGCCAGGTTTTTCGTCAGAGTGCTGATGAGCATCTGGTTGGCCACTCTGATAACATCTGCTGTAGGGGTTTTCTCCAGCAACCCCCGCAACACTATAACAAAAGACACAACATAAATCAGTCAAAAGATTCAGTAATAAAAAAAAATCTCTATATAAGTTACTAGAACTTAAGTCAGTGTACCTTTGGCCCAGCCCTGGGTAAGAGGATGCTGGGACAGTAGACGCATCTCGGCTACACACTGCGCCAGTTTCAGCTCTGCTGACTCGGGTACAAAATTTGTTATCAGCATGAAAGGCAGCAGCTCCAAGCAGATTTGGGCTCTCAGATCAGGGTTGGTCTCCCAAACTGGCAGGTCATCGAGAACTTGAACCGCTTCCTTCAACACTGAATACCTGCAAATGGCACCATGACAGAGATGATTACTTCTAGAAGTAGTACACACAGAAAAAAAATCTCTCACCAGTCCTAATAAAATATGTGGGATGTCTATTGCTTCGTGTACGCACCAAGCCTCGGTGTCTGATGGCTGGACACGGTGAAGAACAGAAATCAAACAAGAAGTTGTCTCCTCTGAATTCATGCGGCCGAGATAGAGCTGGTGACCCATCGTTAGAAAGAATACACAATCAGAATATAGAAGAAAAAGGAGCAAAGTTTTCAAAACATTATTTTCTCATGCATGATATTTAAAAATGAAATGTTTAAAAATGTTTTATGAAAGAATTGTTAAAAGACTCGTTTTAAATCTCAACATGTGCTTTAAGACACAGACCAAAATGTATTTTTTATTATTATAATCATGTGTTTGTTGTTGCATGAATAAGTGGTGAACGTTTCCTTTATTAAAGCAACATCTGTACGTCTATGATACAGCATGCTTTACTGCTGGCCATGGGACTTGACCTTCTCCTACCCGTAGTGCTGAGAGTGTCGACAGCACAACATCAGGCACATCATCCTTCAACCTCTCAAGCAACGCGTCCTTCAGGAATGCTTCATCAAAGCCTCCCTTATAGCAGACACACACATTTTCAAATTACAATAGGTTCAGTTTCCACAATTGGTTTCCAAAAGGTGTTAAAACAAGAATTTACAATGATCACTACGTAAATAGCAAAAACAATAATAATAAAAATAAATAAATAAAAAAGTGTTGTCTTTGACAGTTTATGGCACGACATATCTCCTCTCAGCATACCTGCCCAGAAGTCAGAATCTCTTTCACATGTTCCATAGCTACAATCCTCACAGCAGACAAAGGATGTTTCAGACTGAGCATCAGAGAGGTGTCGGAGTTCGCCAGAACCTAGACATATATACACCAAATTAAAAAGATATTGCGATTGTATGTATAAATGTATAAACTAGTGATAGCAGAATTTTAATAGTCAATGAAATACAAGCGAAATAACATGAGAAATACTGCTTTATGTTTAAAACAATATATGTAACTAACAGTTTCATGATCAATTTAACATATTATATAAAACAATAAAGCACCAGTGACTAGTTTAGATTAGGAGAGTAGAACCTAGGTGCAAGTGTGTTATTTTATATAGACTGCTCTTATTCTAGTCTTATTTCTAGTGAGTATCTAAAGTCACTTTAATGTCTGAAGGCACTAATGTGATCTTTAAGACCTGAATGTCTGAATTTATTTTCTAAAATGTCATGCTGTTAGGTGACAGAATCAAAATGTAGATTTACTGCATACTATCTAACCGGACAATTTACATTGGTTTAACAAACCTACTTTGCGTAACTTATATAAACTCTACAACCGAGAACTAGCCGATATTAGTTAGCTATTTCACTAGCTAACGTTAAATAGCTAAACCACATTCATGTTGAGGAGATGCCCATAAGTGACCCATTTAGTTCTCTTTTGTTTTACAAACACCAGGTGTTTTTTCCCTAAAGAAAAGACTTCATTGGTACAGAAGTCCCAGTTCCAATACTGATCTGAAAGCAGTTACATTTTTTTTTGGGGGGGGGAAGAAAGGCATCTAATCCAGTTTATTTTCAACACTACACTTCATTGTTCACAATAGATACGACTGAAGAACAAATGCTAATCAGCCTACCTGGTGCTTTCCACAGCACATGGAAAGTGACAGAAACTGATGGAGGAGGTTCTTCTGCTGAGCTGAACACATCTCACCCGTACAACTCACCAATACAGCATCCAGAGCACCAGGATACCTGCAACACAGTGTTACCGAGCATTACATTACAGAGCAACACTCTCTCCTCTTACGGCCAAATGGAAAGTATAAGCACGGTTATTTGAAGGCATCTGCGTACCAGATAAATAAAATAAAAGAAGCCAATGATTCAGCAAGTGTGTTACAGGGGATATATTAGGTTTTTAATTATGTTATAAGGCATATATTCTCAGCAGATGAACAGTGCAGTAACCTGAAGTTGATTTAGAAGAAGGAAAAATGGGCTAGTGTAAGGATCTGAAGAAAATTGAAGGGGGGGGCTAATGCGGGCCAGACAGGCTAGCATTTATTTCACCCATAAATCAATTGCCCCTTTTCCACCGAGGCAGTTTGAGTGCTGGTTCGGAGCCTAATTTAGAACCAGTTCTTTCTTTTTCGACCGCCAAAGCACCGGCTCTGAACCAGGAAAAGTGGTTCTTAAGTAGCACCAAAATGTTGCTGGTCTAGACTTAAGAACCGCTTGTGTCAGGAGCTGTGGGCGGGGCTACTGTTAGCGCATTTGATAATGTACCTTAAGTATACTAATGTTTAATACATTTTTAATTTACCACAATATGATCAATTATCAGCACACATGATAGTAGGTAGCTACATGCTAAGTACAAATTACACGGAGCCACACGTACACGTTGGATTCGCCTCGTTTGGATGCCACTGTAGCCATGAGCATTAACAGCCACAAAGCCATGAGCATTAACAGTAAAGCAACATCCGCCATTGATGATGTTGTGTTTGTCGCTGCTGCGCTAACGTTGCTGTGTAACGGCGACATGTATACAGTGACGTCAGACTCAGCTCTGTGATTGCTCGCTAACCGACAGAAAGGCAAACCGGTGCTTAGAAGGTTCGCCAGTGGAACCAACTTTGAACCAGCACCAGCTCTGAACCAGCACTCGGTTCTTTTGGGTGGAAAAGGGGTAAATGAGCTCTGGGCCATGACCTTGTCGTTCGTTCACCAGTTGTCTTTCTTAATAACCACTTTTGGCACTTTTATTAGCACTAACCGCTCACTGCATACAGGAAGAAAGACCTGATGTTTTGAGATGTTCCTCCCCAGCCGTCAGAGTAGCTCAGATCCGAATGCATGCCCATTTTTCCTGTTTCCAACAAAGTGACTTCACACAAACCTAATGTATCCCACACCTCGTCAGGTGGCATTGTGAAATCTGAAATTATGGTGGTGAAATGATGGTGTACGGAAAGGCTTGAGCTTTAAGATATCCCAATGAAGTTGTGAAGTTGACTCACTTGCGCTCAATGTGTCTGACAACTGGTTGGATCTTCTGATTAAGGGAGGAGAGTCTGTCTGCAGGAAGCTTTGTACCACAAGACAAGTATCCCTCAAGGAGTAGTCTGGAAATGCCAACAAAATCTTATATTAGTCTTCAGTTTTTATATTATAGAGCACTGAACACACATTATAGCATAAAGGGACTGATTTGAAGCTAAAACAGATTACCGTGTCACTGTGTTCGCCAAGCTGGTGCTAAATGGAAGGTTCTCAATGACTGACTCGAGCAGCCTGCAGTTTGAAGCACTGTGCTCATTGTCCAGCTCATCTGTTGGTAAGTAATTATTATTATTATTATTATTATTATTACTATTATTCAAAAGTAGTGTAACAATTTGCTAAAATAATTCTCAAAAAATATCTATTAAAAAATATCTATATATGAAAGAGGACAACATAAGCACACAGAACATGTAAATGTAAAAAGACATCCGCACAAATGAGCTCCCAGGTGCCTAGAATTAAAGTGTTGCTGTATTTGACAGTGGAGAGAGCTACGACTCAAAGCCATGATCAAGGAAAAGCCCAGTTCACGCATTTATCCGATATTAAACACATTTTAATCATGTATCTATATGTTTTAAACAACTGTATGAACTCTACCGTTTTGCATGAAGACCACGTTAGTGAGCTTCGGCAGAAAGTAGTGCAGCAAGGAACTGATATCGTAGGAGGCTGCTATACACTGCAGGGTGGGCACTAGAGAGGGAACCTGACTGAGGTATTCAAACGTCCTGTGTGGAGGAGGGTGAAGACATTACTTATGAAAGTCCATCCATCAACAGATCTTAATAGTAAAACAAAAAAAAAAATTAAAAGGGCTAGTTGTGGAGCAAGCAGAAACACTCACTTTTGTCCGATGACACTTTCTTTCTGGTTTTGGAGGAGGATGATGAGGCACGACAAGCCTTCAGAAGTCAGTGCTGGAGCACTAATGACTGACCTGCTCACCTGTCGTGCCAGCGAATCCAGCAGCTCAGGTTGCATCACTACCTTCACTGCAAGCTGACACACAATCATGTATGTGGCAGCTTTGTAGTCCAACAGCTCTGATCTCAGGCCCTGCACAAACGTATGCTGTAGTCATCTCCACATTTTCCTGTTTTTGTAGGCTTAGTATGCAGCTCAATTTTACACCGAATATTTTAATCATGCAATTACAGATTTATGAGTGGAGAATCCACATTATACATAATATAAAAATATTTAAAATTTGTATAGAGACAAAGTTGCTTTTGGGAAAAACTTTTTTTTTTTTTAATATTTAGCTGTTAGTCTCCAGAAATTCTACCCATACACCTACTCTATATCATACATCCATCACCATGGTAGCTGACCTGCGTAAGTTAAGTAATGGATATACATGTAGTTTCATTATGCACCGTCAACATGTAATAAAATAAAGACTTGGAACAAGTGAAAACCGGACAGAATTTTTGCCAAATCTTTGTTCCCTTAGGAGGAGGTGGCCGAAGGTGGAACTTTCGACTAGGCAATCCCCTACAACTGAGCCTCCAAATTGTTACAAGTGATGGCTGGTTCGTGAACGAATCGTTCTTTTGAACCGGTTCTTTTTAGTGAACTGGATGAACCAATTCACCAAATCGGACTGATTCATTTTAAACAGTTTGCGTCTTGAGTCAGCGCTTAACCGCAAGTTACTAAAGTTACTCACTTTCGGACGCCTAATTGCCCCTCCGACTCTAAATAAACTAATATCCCGGAGTATATGTAACTCCTGTACACTGAACTGAGACATGTTGTGCTGAGAGAATTGAACTTGAGCTGTTGACATTGCGGATGCGTTTAAACCCATGAACCGATACAGTGAATCATCAGTACACTGAACTGAGAACTGTTTCTTTCGGACGCGACCGACATACTGAGAACCGATGAGCTGTCGTTACTGCGCATGCGTAAATCACTGAACTGATACAGCAACAAATGGAAATGGTTATGATTTAATGTCTTATCAACGTATGGGTGTTTAACTCAATTACATTAGTTTTTGAAACAACTGATGGAGCGAAAAACATTTCAAAATTATGCTTTTTTTTGTAAGATTTTGTAAGTTGACGAAGATTAGTTTATTAACTCTATATCTTTAAGACACGTAAAACACCCACGTTTGCACATCAATGTCTGTACTGGGTGTTTTAGTTGCAAAACTTAAATCTAAGAAACATATTCAACGAAAGTTATGATTACAAAGAATTTTTCAAATGTGTTAAATTATTTGTATTACGCCACGACATCATTGTGAATTACGTCATTATGTTAGGACGTAAAAGAACTGGTGAACTGGATTATTGAACCGGTTCATTAAAACAGACTGTCCGAATGAACCGGTTCGCGGAAAAGGCCCGAACTTCCCATCACTAATTGTTACAGAATGCTGAATTAACATTTTGCATTTCAGTCTCAGGTTCTGAATGCTAATGAAAAAAAAAAAAAAGGTAATACATTATGCACTATCCTAAGGTGCATGGAGGAGGCTACGAGATCTTTAAGTTCTTGTGCTAAAATAAAACAAGTCAAAGGCATGAGTTAGACTTCAAGAATTGTAAAGCCAACTGGAAGATATGGACTCACCAGTTGGATATATGGAAGCAACTTGGCTATGATAGAATCGGTCACTTTCTCCACTGCCTCCAGAGCAGGAACAATGGTTGCCGAATAGAAAGAAAAAATCACTCGCAGCTGCCCACATTTTCCGTCGTGACCAAACTGTGAATAAGCCTAAAGATACAGTAATACTGCCTCATTAATCAAGCCACCATAGTACAAATCTCTCTATGAGACCAAAACAAACCAGGCTTGGGTAAAGATGGTTTACCTCAACTGATTTTGTCACCAAGGTGCAGATGAAATCCATAAACCCCAGATCTTTATAACAGTGAGTCAGGAGTGTCCCTCTTGCCAAAGGAACTCCAGGTTTCTATGGAGAAGACAGACAGTAAATAAAGGGAGACAATTCATCTTACTGTCTCAATGTACTGACTAAACAAGGCTGCTGGACTATTTCAGACTTTATTTATTTGGGATGGAAAAAATATTGTATGTCAATTCTGCAGAGAAAAGTTTCTTATTTATCACTACAGAAAAGTGAATAACTGCAGATTTTCTTAGTACTCAGTGTCTTGTATTAACACAGCTGTGTCCAATCCCTTATCCACAAAGGGCCGCTGTGCGTGCAGGTTTTCATTCCAACCAAGCAGAAGCCACACCTGATTCCACCTGTTTAATCAGTTGTTCTTGGCTGTTAGTAGACTCTGGTGTGGCTTCTGCTTGGTTGGAATGAAAACCTGCACCCACACCGGTCCTTTGCGGATAAGATTGGACACCGCTGTCTTAACACATAGCATAAAAGCAAAAGTCATTTTTTTCTATGCAGCTTCCCCCATATTAACAAAGCATAAACATCTTCTCAACCCTGTACCAAGTAAAAATGTTTACCTGAAGTACATGCAGCCAATGCCACCGGTGTGTAGGGTCATCTAGCTTAAGAAGCTGAATGACTCGAACAAACACTTTGGTTTCATGGTATGGCAACACACAAGCAATCAGACTGTCCTGATTATACAAGTGGATGTGGAACCTTAAAGACAGACAAAAGAAAAATATTCAGCATAAGCTTGCTGAGTGTCTGCCTAGATGTGCATTTACCTACAGACATGCTCAAAAAACCATGAGATAAATAATGATGTAATGCAAGATACGACACCTGTATACAAGCCATTCCAGGCACTTCAGCGCAGGCTTGAGCAGGAAGTATGGGGACAGACGAATGAGGAACTGTGAGATGTCCTTGTCTAGTTTCTGGTTTACCTCCTTGGACTGCACGCTACGCTCAAGGCTTATAGAAGCCTGGCTAAAGAGGGTTTCCTGAAACTCTGCAAATGCTGGCTCAATTCCAAGCAGCTCATCAAGCCCTGTACAACCTGCATAATTGAGATTCAAACTTTAATTTAAAACAATAATAATAATAATAATCAATATTTAATAATAATAGGGTAATTAGCAAGGCTAAGGTTAAGCAAGGAATTACATATTCTAGAGTATTTAAGTGTACAAGATTCATTTTAAGATTACAAAACAAAATCAACTGAACAACCACCGAATCCCTAAATATACAGTACGTCTCAATATGTGCGTGTGTATGTGTATGTGTGTGTATATATATATATATATATATATATATATATATATATATATGTATATATATATGTGTGTGTGTGTGTTACATTTACAGCATTTAACAGACCCCCTTATCCAGAGTGACTTACATTTTATCAAATTTTTATATAACTGAGCAATTAAAAGTTAAGGGCCTTGCATAGGGGCCCAGCAGTGGCAGCTCAGTGTATGTAGGAATCTTCCGCCGATTGGCAGCCCAACACCTTAACCACTAGTTAAAGTGTGTATATATATATATATATATATATATATATATATATATATATATATATATATATGTGTGTGTGTGTGTGTATGTATACAGTATGTGTATGTATATTTGTGTGTGTATTTGTGTGTGATCATACCAAGGGCATAGACTGTACTCCGATCCACACTGGCAGCATCTTTAGGGTTAAACAGGACCGACGCGACCTGACGGCGGCTCAGCAGACTCGAGTCACTCTGAGGTAAAGCGAGCCGCTTCAACTGGTGAGCTAATGACGTCATCTCAACTAACTTCTCTAAGTCTGAACACACAAAAACACGATTTATACATCTGTACAAACATCACGCTGCAGCTCATGAGAGAGACATAACAATAAAACTCCTGATTAAACCGCACATTTGTCCAGCTGTGTGTATAATGTGGCCTTATTGCCCTGAACATTACAAACAAACAAGATTAGTCCGGCACTTTCTTTCTATTTCTTTCTATCGTTAGATATCAAAACCTGGCTCGTTTTTTGGACGTTTAATTATATTAATACAACAAAAATACCACACACTTACCACTCTAAACTCTCACATGTGCTTCTAAAGCCTTAACTTCTTCTACTGTTTCGCAACCGAAGCGACGGTTATCTCTAGTTCCCTCTAGTGGAGCCGAGTCAGTATTACTGCATGTCATTTCCACCAACAACCGACTGTATTTATGATAATCAATCTCAAATCATAATTAAATATAATATATATAATATAATATAATTAAAATATAAGAAACGTACACTTTTTCCAATAAAATACGATGTCCATATGACAGGTTATGAAGGTGTTCCAATTTTGGATGAAGTCACATATTTTGGGAATTAAAATGTGTAAAAACCAATCAGATAGAGTACAATCTAACTTCCAAGCTTTTATTTCAAAAATTAAAAATAAATTTGATATGTGGCTTATGAGAGATTTATAACTCAATGGAAGTGTCATTCTTTCTAAGACTTCCTAAGACTTCCTAAGGATGATCTCATTTAGTTAAGGTTGTATTGGATGTCCCCAAAATATTTACTAAAAAAAAGATTATATTTAATTTAATTTTCTATTAAAAAAAAAGACTCGTACTCTAAGAAATGATTCATGGGGTTAGTTTGTAAAACTTAAAATAAACAACATTTTCAGCATTAAAAAAATTAGGTTTGTTAATATGTACTTGTATTGGTGAGTTGATAACTCATTTTAATAAGTCTAAAATAAAGAATACTTTTTTAACTTAATTATATATCAATTTTAAACACTTTTACCTTCACGTAATAACAGAAAAATATTAAGTTAATGAAACTTGTATATCTAGTGAGCATCCTTTAAAAGCGTAAAGAGTAAAGGCTGAATTTGCCCGGACTTGTTTTGCTGACACAGTGGGACTACTAGGAGCCGGAGAAACAGGAGAATCGAGGCTATATAGCTAAGGCTATATAGCTAATATTTTTGCTTTGTTTTAATCTCAGCAGCTACCAACTGTATACACAAAAAAATCGTTGACTTCAGTAAAGTTGTCCGCATATTCACAAATTGGAGTTTCGCTTATCCGAACTTCTCGGGTCACGGGGAGCCTGTGGCTATCTCAGGCGTCATCGGGCATCAAGACAGGATACACTCTGGACGGAGTGCCAACCCAAAGCAGGGCACACACACACTCTCATTCACTCACACACACACTCACACACTACGGACAATTTTCCAGAGATGCCAATCAACCTACTAAGCATGTCTTTGGACCAGGAGAGGAAACCGGAGTACCCGGAGGAAACCCCCGAGGAACGGGGAGAACACACAAACTCCACACACACAAGGCAGAGGCGGGAATCAAACCCCCAACCCTGGAGGTGTGAGGCAAACGTGTTAACCACTAAGCCACCGTGCCCCCCGGAAATGTCATATTTTTTATTTTAAATCTGTTAATTTTAGTTAGAAAGTTTCATATCTATAAATGTAAGTGGTCTGGAAAGAAACCAAACATTTTCCATTTTAAGCTGGAAATGAAAATTTATTTTGAAACTTTGAAATGACTAACAAGCTATATTATGTTACTATTTTAAAATTTTAATAATATGGCATTGCATTTTGTTATCTATTATCATTTGTTATTGAACAATTAAAAAAATAATAATAATTTTAAAAAAACATGATTGCACCCTACTTGCCTACGGAAGTCCTAAGAGGTCATGCATTATTATAATTTCTATTCAATTCAATTCAATTCAATTCAAGTTTATTTGTTTAGCGCTTTTTACAATAGGCATTGTCTCAAAGCAGCTTTACAGGACATAAACATAGAGCAGATGGTAAACATAAGGAATAATAAAAGAAATAAGGAATAATAAAAGAAAAAGAATGAACAGAATAAAAATTCAAGATTATTATTAGATATATATAGTTCACAATGTGTATGTATTTATCCCCCTATGAGCAAGTCTGAGGTGACTCAGGCAGCAGTGGCAAGGAAAAACTCCCTTAAATTGGTAAAGGAAGAAACCTTGAGAGGAACCGGACTCAAGGGGGACCTCATCCTCATATGGGTGGAACTGGGGGTGTGATTGTAATATACAGTCAAACAAATGTTGTATTGGTGTAAGGATCATGGACTTCGGATCTCCTTAGTGTCACAGAGTCTAACATGTCTCAGGATTCTTAGAGTCAGCCTCGGCTCAGTGGACGTCCAAAGGCTTCGTCCCACAGAGGACGTTGGGAGCTGGTACAATGTCTGGATGCCTCGGGATGGGTACAAAGAGAGAAGCAGTGGAGAGGGATTAACATATCTGCTGTTCATAAAAACGTGTAGGTCTGATGTACTGGTGCATGGTATTATAGGATGTATTATGAGTACGCCTGACTAAAGAGATGAGTTTTTAATCTACATTTAAACTGGGAAAGTGTGTCTGAGCACCGAACACTATCAGGAAGACTATTCCAAAGTTTGGGAGCTAAATTAGAAAATGCTCTATCACCTTTAGTAGACTTAGATATTCTGGGAACTACCAGAAGTCCTGAGTTTTGTGATCTCAGAGAGCGTGAAGGATTGTAACGTGTTAGAAGACTAGTTAGATACATGGGAGCTAAATCATTAAGAGCCTTATACTTAAGTAGCAGCAGTTTCTATTCAATTCTAAACTTAACAGGTAGCCAGTGTAGAGATGATAAAAAATGGGGTTATACTGTATGGTCATACTTTCTTGTCCTAGTGAGAACTCTGGCAGCTGCGTTTTGTACTAACTGTAACCTATTTATTAAAGATGCAGGACAACCACCTAGTAATGCATTACAATAGTCCAGTCTAGAGGTCATGAATGCATGAACTAGCTTCTCAGCATCAGAGACAGACAGAATGTTTCTCAGCTTGGCAATATTTCTAAGGTGGAAGAAGGCTGTTTTGGTAGTATTTGCGATATGATTTTTAAAAGACAAGTTGCTGTCTAATATAACACTGAGGTCTTTCACTGTCGAGCTACTAGTAACAGTACATCCCTCTAAATGGGAGTTAAGTTGTGAGAGTTTCTGTGCACTGGTTTTTGGACCTATAAGTAGTATTTCTGTCTTATCGGAGTTTAACAACAGAAAATTGCAGTTCATCCAGTCTTTTATCTCTCTAAGGCATTGAGTTAATTTGGACACTGTGGCTATTTCATCTGGTTTTGATGAGATATATAACTGTGTATCGTCAGCATAACAATGGAAACTAATCCCATGTCTTTTAATAATGTTCCCCAATGGAAGCATGTATATTGAGAAAAGCAGAGGTCCTAGAACTGATTGTTGAGGGAATTAACTGGCAATAAACTGGAGGATTCACCATTAAATTCTACTAAATGGTATCGATCAGACAGGTAGGATCTAAACCAAATTAAAGCCTGTCCATGAATACCTGTGTAATTTTGTAAGCGATCTAGAAGAATGTTGTGATCTATAGTGTTGAATGCAGCACTAAGGTCAAGTAGAACTAATAGGGACATATTGCTTTCTTGGTTTGTTGTGATCATTTTTAACTTCCGGTTTTTAATTTTTAATTCTATTTATGCCATTATACTTAATAGTATTCAAGGTATAAAAAATATCATTTTGCTTCACTGAAGAAAACCTAGGAAATGAAAGAACCAGAATTAGAATAAGAATCAGACAATACTATACAAGAAAACAATGCAGATGATGAGATACAATGTAGACAGTATGAGTATAAAATGAGGATATAGAATGAATAAAATATATAAAATATGAATGTGGAATATGAACGATCAGTAATGTGCATAAAGTATGGGAGTGCAAATAATATTGTGCAATTTTATGTTTTTTGTGCAATATACAGCAGCAGTAGTGTGTAATATACAGATGATTTGATGACTGACAGTCCTGATAATGCAGTACTTACTATAAAAAGCAGTGAATATAATTATGGTGTGTTGTTGATCAGAGTGATTGCCTGGGGAAAGAAACTGTTCCTGTGTCTGTCAGTTTTAGTAAGCAGAGACCTGTAGAACTAAAAGGGACATACAGTCTTACAGTCTTGTAACACTTCTTTTAGTAGTTTAGTTGGGATGGGGTCTAGTGAACATGTTGTTGATTTAGCTGTAGTAATAAGTTTATCTAACTCTTCCTGTCCTGTACTTGTAAGGCTCTGTAAAGCCTTAGGTGAGATTGTGTCACTAGTTGCTCTCATATGTTGAGCGTCACCTATTTTATTTCTCATACTTTCAATTTTATCAGTGAAGAATCTCATAAAATGCTCACTACTGAACTGTGATGGAATAGTGTGTTCAGATTTCTCGTTTTTTGTTAAACTAGCCACTGTGCTAAATAAAAACCTGGGATTGTTCTGGTTATTTTTTATGAGTTTGCTCATAGTAGCTTTTAGAGCCTGTCTGTAGCTGGACATACTGTCCTTATACGCAATTCTAAAAACCTCTAATTTAGTTTTTCTCCATTTCCGTTCAAGGTTACGGGTCTCTCTCTTGAGGGTGTGAGTATGACTATTATACCATGGTGCAAGTGTTTTATCTCCAACCTTCTGTAATCTGACTGGGGCAACAGTGTCTGATGTGCTAGTCATATAGCGTCTATGCTGTTAGTCATTACATCTAGGTTGTTTATGTTTAAGGGTACAGTAAGAAGTCCAGACAGATCAGGCAGGTTATTTGTGAATCTGTCTTTAGTGGTCGGAATAATAGTTCTACCGAGTCGATAACGTGGAGAGACATACAGTAGTTAGTCTGTTCTGCGGGGAGTGTGTACATTATGAGGTAATGGTCTGTTATGTCATCACTTTGGGGAATGATCTATATCAGTGACATCTATTCTGTGTGATATTATTAAATCTAGTGTGTGATTACGTCGATGAGTTGCTCTAGTGATGTTTTAAGCCCAAGTGAGTTTAGTAAGTCCATAAATGTGAGTCCTAAAGCATCGTTTGTGTTGTCAACATGACTGTTAAAGTCTCCTACATTTAATGCTTTGTCAAAGTTAACCAATAGGTCATAGAGAAAATCTGTTAATTCTCTAAGAAAAACTGTGTAGGGCCCTGGGGGTCTGTACACGGTCGCTAGAGCAAGAGACATCAGGGATTTTTTTTGAGTGAATGTGTGATAGTGTAACATTAAGGACAAGCACTTCAAAAGAATTGAATCTATGCTGTGTTCTCTGGGTAACAGTAAGGAAATCACTAAAGATAGTGGCGACACCACCTCCACAACCAGTCTGACGAGGCTCGTGCTTATAGATTTATCCTGATGGTGTAGACTCATTTAGACTGATGTATTCATTTGGTTTAATCCAAGTTTCGGTAAGGCAGAGTGCTTTCTGCTTTCTTGGTTTGTTGTGATCATTTTTAACTTCCGGTTTTTAATTTTTAATTCTATTTATGCCATTATACTTAATAGTATTCAAGGTATAAAAAAAATATCATTTTGCTTCACTGAAGAAAACCTAGGAAATGAAAGAACCAGAATTAGAATAAGAATCAGACAATACTATACAAGAAAACAATGCAGATGATGAGATACAATGTAGACAGTATGAGTATAAAATGAGGATATAGAATGAATAAAATATATAAAATATGAATGTGGAATATGAACGATCAGTAATGTGCATAAAGTGTGGGAGTGCAAATAATATTGTGCAATTTTATGCTTTTTGTGCAATATACAGCAGCAGTAGTGTGTAATATACAGATGATTTGATGACTGACAGTCCTGATAATGCAGTACTTACTATAAAAAGCAGTGAATATAATTATGGTGTGTTGTTGATCAGAGTGATTGCCTGGGGAAAGAAACTGTTCCTGTGTCTGTCAGTTTTAGTCAGCAGAGATCTGTAGTGCTTGCCAGAAGGGAGGAGCTGAAAGAGGGTGTGTCCAGGGTGTGAAGGGTCAGTGGTGATTTTCCCTGCCCGGTTTCTGGTTCTTGTGTCGTACAAGTCCTGGAGAGTGGGCAGGGGGGCAAGAATTAATTTTTCATCTGTTCTAACTGTGTTTTGCAGTCTGTTTCTGTCCTGTTTTGTTGCTGCACCAAACCAGATGGTGATGGATGTGCACAGGACAGATTCTGTGGCAGACCGTACTTCCTTAATTGACGTAGAAAGTACATCCTCTGCTGGGCCTTTGTGATGATAGAGTTTATGTTGCACTCCCATTTCAGGTCTTTGGAAATGGTAGTGCCCAGAAACTTCAAGGCCTCCACAGATGACACCGGGCTGTTTGATATTGTGAGGTGGAGTAGTGTTGAGGGGACTTTTCTAAAGTCCACTGTCATCTCCACAGTTTTGAGGGTGTTTAGCTCCAGACTGTTCTGACTGCACCATAGCACCAGCCGCTTTACCTCCTCTCGGTATGCAGATTCATCGCCATCTTGGATGAGACCGATGAGCGTAGTATCATCTGCAACCTTCAGGAGTTTAACAGTTGGGTCACTTTAAGGGCAGTCATTAGTGTAGAGGGAGAATAGCAGTGGGGAGAGGACACATCCCTGTGGAGCGCCAGTGCTGATTGTCCGAATGCTGGAGGTGGCACCTCCCAGTCTCACCTGTTGTTTCCTGTCTGCAGTGAATATACTTCGTTACTGTATTTAAGTAGAAATCTCACGTATCTGTACTTTACTTCGCTATTTAAATTTATGTCAACTTTCACTTTTACTCCTCTACATTTCCTAGATAAAATGTATACTTTTACTCCGTTTATTTTCCAATAAGCATCTTCGTTACTCGTTACTACAAAATTAAATCAGAAGAAATGTGGGCGACTGCTATTGCATTACGCTCCGCACGCTCTATGGAGAAGCACAGGTACACGCAGCATGCACCTGCACTCAGAGCTGGAGGCATTTATAACGTTAATCGGCTGAAGGCCGCAAATACGACAATCAAAAGCAGTGAAATTTCGCTATTCTTATTACCAGAGTTGTAGTACAAACAAAACATTAATGCAAACAATCCATAAAATACTAAATAAAAATAACATTTATTGATTTTGTCTTGAAGCCTGAGATAGGCACAGGCCCCGTGACCCGAAGTAGTTTGGATAAGCGGTAGAAAATGAGTCAGTGAGTGAGTGAGTACATTTATTGGACAGACACACTGTTTGTAGAGAATGCACACATACATGAACTGATTTGATTCAAGACTGGCATCATTATATCATACATAAAATGTTGGTGTCCACTTTTGAAATTTTAAATAATACCATAACTTTTGGCTTACTATGTAGTCATATAGCCTAATATATAATATAAAACTCTTCTTGTTTTAAATTCTCACTGAGGGCTAAAAAAAAGATGAAATCCTAGAACCGCCCCTGCTCTTATGCCTACCGAAAATCGCTGAATACCTTTTACTTTTACTTCAAATACTTAAGTACATTAAATATCAGAAAATTACTTTTGATACTTAAGTACAGTAAATATCAGATACTTTAAGACTTTTACTTGGTAATATTCTAAAACGTGACTTTTACTTCTACCAAAGTCTTTCTCTAGTACGATACTTGTACTTTTACTCAAGTATTGCTTTCTAGTACTTTATACAACACTGCCTGTCTGTCAGGAAGCTGGTGATCCACTGATAGATGGAAGGGTGCATAGTGAGCCTTAGGAGTTTGGAGTGAAGAATTTCCGGAATTATAGTACTAAAGGCTGAACTAAAGTCAACAAACAATCCGGGCGTATGTCCCTGGGCAGGCCAGGTGTTGCAGAATGTAGTGCAGTCCGATGTTGACTGCGTCATCCACTGACCTGTTTGCATGGTAGGCAAACTATAGGGGACCCAGCATCTGTTCTGTGACAGACTTTAGGTGGGCCAATACCAGCCGTTCAAAGGTCTTCATGACAACAGATGTCAGACAGGCCTGTAGTCATTTAGTCCAGTGATGGAGGGTTTCTTGGGGACCGGGATGATTGTGGAGAGTTTAAAGCAGGAGGGGACTTCACACAGCTACAATGATCTGTTGAAGATATTGGTGAAAACAGGAGCCAGTTGATCAGCACATGCTTTGAGACAGGAGGGGGAGACCCCATTTGGGCCGGTAGCTTTCCTTCTCTTCTGTCTCTGAAAGAGCCGATTCACATCCTCTTCACAAATCGTGAGTGCAACTTGAGTGCTGGGAGGAGTTGTTAATGGGCGGTGTGAAGATGCTATTCTCAAACCTGCAGAAGAAGGTGTTGAGGTCATCAGCCAGGTTGTTGTTTGCTTCAGAGGGAGATGGGGGGGCGACTCTTGTAGTTTGTGATGTCTTGCAGGCCTTTCCACACTGACGCAGGGTTGTTATCTGAAAACCTTCTTTTCAGCTTTTCAGAGTAGCTTCATTTGGATATTCTGATTTCCTTTGTCAGTAGGTTCCTGGCCTGCTTATACAGAGTTTTGTCTCCCTGTCTGTAGGCATCTTCCTTGGCTTGTCAAAGTTTTTTGAGTTTGGCTGTGAACCATGGCTTGTTATTACTGAATTTGCAGAAGGTTTTGGTTGGCACACACACGTCTTCACAAAAACTGATGTATGATACAGTAAGGTCATGAGCATTGTTAGGGTATCAGTTGTGACATTGAGCCATAAGTAGTGTTTTTTATCAGATATTATGTTGATGAATTTACCATTAAAATATATTATTGTTACATACCTGTTGATCTGCAGAGTGGTACATACCAGTTGATTGTGTTTCTTATTCTGTCCAAGTGAATCACCTGGTTCTTTCATATGGTCTAATCTGCCATCATCACTTCTCATATTGGAATTTGTGGGTTGGACTGTGAACAATTTCAAGTTCTCATTAGCTTCTGAGCATTTAAATAAACACAAGCTTGGACAACTACCTCAGAATAAGAAACACAATCGACTGGTAAGTACCACTCTGCAGATCAACAGGTACGTAACAATACTATATTTTAATGGTTAATTTATCAGCATAATATCTGATAAAAAACACTACTTATGGCTCAATGTCACAACTGATACCCTAACAATGCTTATGACCTTACTGAACTATTTTGGAAATGCTGTTTGCTAGTTGTTGTATGTTACTGAAACAAGGAAAGATTCTTTCTGTAATTTATTAAACTAAAGTCACTTGAAAGAATGTCCAATACTATCTAAAGAAAGCACAATTAGATATAATTGTGCTTAAATTCTCTATTGAGACTTTGTACAAAAATAGAATAAATATAGACTAAAGTCACTTGAAAGAACACCCAATACTATCTAAAGAAAGCAGAATTAGATTACTTCAAATCGGAGCACTGATTTACATTATTTTCATAAGTGCTTCACTTTGGGGCACTCTCATCTGTGTATTTGACTTCGCTGTCTTCTGCGAATGCAATGTACCTCAGTGTGTTTTCCTAACTAGCACACATTTACTGCAGTTTTATCAAAACTCGTGGCCTCTATGGTTTGATCAGATGCTGCAAACTTGTGTCACTGACAAGGGTAAAGGAGTTCCCAAAATAAATTCTCTATTGAGACTTTGTACAATAATAGAAATGTAGTAACTGTACTTTCAATGGGAATTAATGCAGGCATAGTTTCAACGAAGAAGAATATTAGCATTATTGTCACATTTGATACCCTAACAATGGCTCTGACCTGTCTGAATCATTTGGTAAGTGCTATTTGTTGGGGTAGTTTCCAGTGATTGAATCGACAGAAAGAAGATGATCAGTTATCCTCCGTTTTGTTTTAGTATTTTCTCATAAGATACCCTCCAATGCACTCGAAATGAAACACAATTAGATTACTTCAAACAGAAGCACTGATTTTATTATAATCAATAAGTGCTACTCTTTGGGGCAGTCTCATCTGTGTACTTGACCTTAATAACTTGTCAAAGTACTGCATTTTATCTCTGGTTGCTACCCTAATTGTAGCACATTTACTGTAGTTTTAATGTAAGTGCTAACAAGTTGGGGCAACTTTCAGTGAAATTATACACCAACAACATGGTATGGGCATCTGTAGTCAAACTCAGTGTTGAAATACTAACATGATGGTTTAGGTTTTAAGAGATTTAATCAAATTCTTTTAGACTTTTAATCAGTAAAATATCAAATGTTACAGTAAAACTATCCTTTGTCTGTGTAGATTTAGTTAGCCTAAGGTGATAATAGGCAATCAATGTGTGAATCACCTGGATCTTTCATATGGTCTAATCTGCCATCATCAATTCTCATATTGGAATTTGTGGGTTGGACTGTGAACAATTTCAAGTTCTCATTAGCTTCTGAGCATTTAAATAAACACGAGCTGGGACAACTACCTCAGAATGAGAAACACAATCAACTGGTAAATCCCACTCTGCAGATCAAAAGGTACGTAACAATAATATATTTTAATGGTAAATTTATCAGCATAATATCTGATAAAAAGACTACTTATGGCTCAATGTCACAACTGATACCCTAACAATGCTTATGACCTTCCTGAACTATTTTGGAAATGCTGTTTGCTAGTTGTTGTATGTTACTAAAACAAGGAAAGATTCTTTCTATACTTTATTAAACTAAAGTCACTTGAAAGAACACCCAATACTATCTAAAGAAAGCACAGTTAGATTACTTCAAATCGGAGCACTGATTTACATTATTTTCATAAGTGCTTCACTTTGGGGCACTCTCATCTGTGTATTTGACTTCGCTGTCTTCTGCGAATGCAATGTACCTCAGTGTGTTTTCCTAACTAGCACACATTTACTGCAGTTTTATCAAAACTCGTGGCCTCTATGGTTTGATCAGATGCTGCAAACTTGTGTCACTGACAAGGGTAAAGGAGTTCCCAAAATAAATTCTCTATTGAGACTTTGTACAATAATAGAAATGTAGTAACTGTACTTTCAATGGAAATTAATGCAGGTATAGTTTCAACGAAGAAGAATATTAGCATTATTGTCACATTTGATACCCTAACAATGGCTCTGACCTGTCTGAATCATTTGGTAAGTGCTATTTGTTGGGGTAGTTTCCAGTGATTGAATCGACAGAAAGAAGATGATCAGTTATCCTTGGTTTTGTTTTAGTATTTTCTCATAAGATGCCCTCCAATGCACTCGAAATGAAACACAATTAGATTACTTCAAACAGAAGCACTGATTTTATTATAATCAATAAGTGCTACTCTTTGGGGCAGTCTCATCTGTGTACTTGACCTTAATAACTTGTCAAAGTACTGCATTTTATCTCTGGTTGCTACCCTAATTGTAGCACATTTACTGTAGTTTTAATGTAAGTGCTAACAAGTTGGGGCAACTTTCAGTGAAATTATACACCAACAACATGGTATGGGCATCTGTAGTCAAACTCAGTGTTGAAATACTAACATGATGGTTTAGGTTTTAAGAGATTTAATCAAATTCTTTTAGACTTTTAATCAGTAAAATATCAAATGTTACAGTAAAACTATCCTTTGTCTGTGTGAATTTAGTTAGCCTAAGGTGATAATAGGCAATCAATGTGTGAATCACCTGTTTTTTTCATATGGTCTAATCTACCATCATCACTTCTCATATTGGAATTTGTGGGTTGGACTGTGAACAATTTCAAGTTCTCATTAGCTTCTGAGCATTTAAATAAACACAAAGCTTGGACAACTACCTCAGAATAAGAAACATAATCAACTGGTAAGTACCACTCTGCAGATCAACAGGTACGTAACAATAATATATTTTAATGGTAAATTCATCAGCATAATATCTGATAAAAAACACTACTTATGGCTCAATGTCACAACTGATACCCTAACAATGCTTCTGAGCTTACTGAACTATTTTGGAAATGCTGTTTGCTAGTTGTTGTATGTTACTGAAACAAGGAAGGATTCTTTCTGTAATTTATTAAACTAAAGTCACTTGAAAGAACATCCAATACTATCTAAAGAAAGCACAATTAGATTACTTCAAATCGGAGCACTGATTTACATTATTTTCATAAGTGCTTCACTTTGGGGCACTCTCATCTGTGTATTTGACTTCGCTGTCTTCTGCGAATGCAACTTACCTCAGTGTGTTTTCCTAATTAGCACACATTTACTGCAGTTTTATCAAAACTCGTGGCCTTTAAGGTTTGGCCAGATGCTGCAAGCTTGTGTCACTGACAAAGATAAAGGAGTTTCCAAAATAAATTCTCTTTCAAGACATTGTACAATAATAGAAATGTAGTAAATGTACTTTCAATGGTAATTAATGCAGGTATAGTTTCAACAAAGAAGAATGTCAGCATTATTGTCACATTTGATACCCTAACAATGGCTCTGACCTGTCTGAATCATTTGGTAAGTGCTATTTGTTGGGGTAGTTTCCAGTGATTGAATCGACAGAAAGAAGATGATCAGTTATCCGCAATTTTGTTTTAGTATTTTCTCATAAGATGCCCTCCAGTGCACTCGAAATGAAACACAATTAGATTACTTCAAACAGAAGCACTGATTTTATTATAATCAATAAGTGCTACTCTTTGGGGCAGTCTCATCTGTGTACTTGACCTTAATAACTTGTCAAAGTACCGCATTTTATCTCTGGTTGCTACCCTAATTGTAGCACATTTACTGTAGTTTTAATGTAAGTGCTAACAAGTTGGGGCAACTTTCAGTGAGATTATACACCAACAACATGGCATGGGCATCTGTAGTCAAACTCAGTGTTGAAATACTAACATGATGGTTTAGGTTTTAAGAGATTTAATCAAATTCTTTTAGACTTTTAATCAGTAAAATATCAAATGTTACAGTAAAACTATCCTTTGTCTGTGTAGATTTAGTTAGCCTAAGGTGATAATAGGCAATCAATGTGTGAATCATCTGGTTCTTTCATGTGGCCTAATCTGCCATCATCAATTCTCATATTGGAATTTGTGGGTTGGACTGTGAACAATTTCAAGTTCTCATTAGCTTCTGAGCATTTAAATAAACACGAGCTGGGACAACTACCTCAGAATGAGAAACACAATCAACTGGTAAATCCCACTCTGCAGATCAAAAGGTACGTAACAATAATATATTTTAATGGTAAATTTATCAGCATAATATCTGATAAAAAGACTACTTATGGCTCAATGTCACAATTGATACCCTAACAATGCTTATGACCTTCCTGAACTATTTTGGAAATGCTGTTTGCTAGTTGTTGTATGTTACTAAAACAAGGAAAGATTCTTTCCATACTTTATTAAACTAAAGTCACTTGAAAGAACACCCAATACTATCTAAAGAAAGCACAATTAGATTACTTCAAATCGGTGCTTCACTTTGGGGCACTCTCATCTGTGTATTTGACTTCGCTGTCTTCTGCGAATGCAATGTACCTCAGTGTGTTTTCCTAACTAGTACACATTTACTGCAGTTTTATCAAAACTCGTGGCCTCTATGGTTTGATCAGATGCTGCAAACTTGTGTCACTGACAAGGGTAAAGGAGTTCCCAAAATAAATTCTCTATTGAGACTTTGTACAATAATAGAAATGTAGTAACTGTACTTTCAATGGAAATTAATGCAGGTATAGTTTCAACGAAGAAGAATATTAGCATTATTGTCACATTTGATACCCTAACAATGGCTCTGACCTGTCTGAATCATTTGGTAAGTGCTATTTGTTGGGGTAGTTTCCAGTGATTGAATCGACAGAAAGAAGATGATCAGTTATCCTCAGTTTTGTTTTAGTATTTTCTCATAAGATACCCTCCAATGCACTCGAAATGAAACACAATTAGATTACTTCAAACAGAAGCACTGATTTTATTATAATCAATAAGTGCTACTCTTTGGGGCAGTCTCATCTGTGTACTTGACCTTAATAACTTGTCAAAGTACTGCATTTTATCTCTGGTTGCTACCCTAATTGTAGCACATTTACTGTAGTTTTAATGTAAGTGCTAACAAGTTGGGGCAACTTTCAGTGAAATTATACACCAACAACATGGTATGGGCATCTGTAGTCAAACTCAGTGTTGAAATACTAACATGATGGTTTAGGTTTTAAGAGATTTAATCAAATTCTTTTAGACTTTTAATCAGTAAAATATCAAATGTTACAGTAAAACTATCCTTTGTCTGTGTGAATTTAGTTAGCCTAAGGTGATAATAGGCAATCAATGTGTGAATCACCTGTTTTTTTCATATGGTCTAATCTACCATCATCACTTCTCATATTGGAATTTGTGGGTTGGACTGTGAACAATTTCAAGTTCTCATTAGCTTCTGAGCATTTAAATAAAGACAAGCTTGGACAACTACCTCAGAATAAGAAACACAATCGACTGGTAAGTACCACTCTGCAGATCAACAGGTACGTAACAATAATATATTTTAATGGTTAATTTATCAGCATAATATCTGATAAAAAACACTACTTATGGCTCAATGTCACAACTGATACCCTAACAATGCTTCTGAGCTTACTGAACTATTTTGGAAATGCTGTTTGCTAGTTGTTGTATGTTACTGAAACAAGAAAAGATTCTTTCTGTAATTTATTAAACTAAAGTCACTTGAAAGAATGTCCAATACTATCTAAAGAAAGCACAATTAGATATAATTGTGCTTAAATTCTCTATTGAGACTTTGTACAATAATAGAAATGTAGTAAATGTACTTTCAATGGTAATTAATGCAGGTATAGTTTCAACAAAGAAGAATGTCAGCATTATTGTCACATTTGATACCCTAACAATGGCTCTGACCTGTCTGAATCATTTGGTAAGTGCTATTTGTTGGGGTAGTTTCCAGTGATTGAATCGACAGAAAGAAGATGATCAGTTATCCGCAATTTTGTTTTAGTATTTTCTCATAAGATGCCCTCCAGTGCACTCGAAATGAAACACAATTAGATTACTTCAAACAGAAGCACTGATTTTATTATAATCAATAAGTGCTACTCTTTGGGGCAGTCTCATCTGTGTACTTGACCTTAATAACTTGTCAAAGTACCGCATTTTATCTCTGGTTGCTACCCTAATTGTAGCACATTTACTGTAGTTTTAATGTAAGTGCTAACAAGTTGGGGCAACTTTCAGTGAGATTATACACCAACAACATGGCATGGGCATCTGTAGTCAAACTCAGTGTTGAAATACTAACATGATGGTTTAGGTTTTAAGAGATTTAATCAAATTCTTTTAGACTTTTAATCAGTAAAATATCAAATGTTACAGTAAAACTATCCTTTGTCTGTGTAGATTTAGTTAGCCTAAGGTGATAATAGGCAATCAATGTGTGAATCACCTGGTTCTTTCATATGGTCTAATCTGCCATCATCAATTCTCATATTGGAATTTGTGGGTTGGACTGTGAACAATTTCAAGTTCTCATTAGCTTCTGAGCATTTAAATAAACACAAGCTGGGACAACTACCTCAGAATAAGAAACACAATCAACTCTTAAATCCCACTCTGCAGATCAAAAGGTACGTAACAATAATATATTTTAATGGTAAATTTATCAGCATAATATCTGATAAAAAGACTACTTATGGCTCAATGTCACAACTGATACCCTAACAATGCTTCTGAGCTTACTGAACTATTTTGGAAATGCTGTTTGCTGGTTGTTGTATGGTACTGAAACAAGGAAAGATTCTTTCTGTAATTTATTAAACTAAAGTCACTTGAAAGAACATCCAATACTATCTAAAGAAAGCACAATTAGATTACTTCAAATCGGAGCACTGATTTACATTATTTTCATAAGTGCTTCACTTTGGGGCACTCTCATCTGTGTATTTGACTTCGCTGTCTTCTGCGAATGCAACTTACCTCAGTGTGTTTTCCTAATTAGCACACATTTACTGCAGTTTTATCAAAACTCGTGGCCTTTAAGGTTTGGCCAGATGCTGCAAGCTTGTGTCACTGACAAAGATAAAGGAGTTTCCAAAATAAATTCTCTTTCAAGACATTGTACAATAATAGAAATGTAGTAAATGTACTTTCAATGGTAATTAATGCAGGTATAGTTTCAACAAAGAAGAATGTCAGCATTATTGTCACATTTGATACCCTAACAATGGCTCTGACCTGTCTGAATCATTTGGTAAGTGCTATTTGTTGGGGTAGTTTCCAGTGATTGAATCGACAGAAAGAAGATGATCAGTTATCCGCAATTTTGTTTTAGTATTTTCTCATAAGATGCCCTCCAGTGCACTCGAAATGAAACACAATTAGATTACTTCAAACAGAAGCACTGATTTTATTATAATCAATAAGTGCTACTCTTTGGGGCAGTCTCATCTGTGTACTTGACCTTAATAACTTGTCAAAGTACCGCATTTTATCTCTGGTTGCTACCCTAATTGTAGCACATTTACTGTAGTTTTAATGTAAGTGCTAACAAGTTGGGGCAACTTTCAGTGGAATTATACACCAACAACATGGTATGGGCATCTGTAGTCAAACTCAGTGTTGAAATACTAACATGATGGTTTAGGTTTTAAGAGATTTAATCAAATTCTTTTAGACTTTTAATCAGTAAAATATCAAATGTGACAGTAAAACTATCCTTTGTCTGTGTAGATTGAGTTAGCCTAAGGTGATAATAGGCAATCAATGTGTGAATCACCTGGTTCTTTCATATGGTCTAATCTGCCATCATCACTTCTCATATTGGATGGAATTTGTGGGTTGGACTGTGAACAATTTCAAGTTCTCATTAGCTTCTGAGCATTTAAATCAACACAAAGCTTAGACAACTACCTCAGAATAAGAAACAAAATCAACTGGTAAGTACCACTCTGCAGATCAACAGGTACGTAACAATAATATATTTTAATGGTAAATTCATCAGCATAATATCTGATAAAAAACACTACTTATGGCTCAATGTCACAACTGATACCCTAACAATGCTTATGAGCTTACTGAACTATTTTGGAAATGCTGTTTGCTAGTTGTTGTATGTTACTAAAACAAGGAAAGATTCTTTCTATACTTTATTAAACTAAAGTCACTTGAAAGAACATCCAATACTATCTAAAGAAAGCACAATTAGATTACTTCAAATCGGAGCACTGATTTACATTATTTTCATAAGTGCTTCACTTTGGGGCACTCTCATCTGTGTATTTGACTTCGCTGTCTTCTGCGAATGCAACTTACCTCAGTGTGTTTTCCTAATTAGCACACATTTACTGCAGTTTTATCAAAACTCGTGGCCTTTAAGGTTTGGCCAGATGCTGCAAGCTTGTGTCACTGACAAAGATAAAGGAGTTTCCAAAATAAATTCTCTTTCAAGACATTGTACAATAATAGAAATGTAATAAATGTACTTTCAATGGTATTTAATGCAGGTATAGTGTCAACGAAGAAGAATGTCAGCATTATTGTCACATTTGATACCCTAACAATGGCTCTGACCTGTCTGAATCATTTGGTAAGTGCTATTTGTTGGGGTAGTTTCCAGTGATTGAATCGACAGAAAGAAGATGATCAGTTATCCGCAATTTTGTTTTAGTATTTTCTCACAAGATGCCCTCCAATGCACTCGAAATGAAACACAATTAGATTACTTCAAACAGAAGCACTGATTTTATTATAATCAATAAGTGCTACTCTTTGGGGCAGTCTCATCTGTGTACTTGACCTTAATAACTTGTCAAAGTACCGCATTTTATCTCTGGTTGCTACCCTAATTGTAGCACATTTACTGTAGTTTTAATGTAAGTGCTAACAAGTTGGGGCAACTTTCAGTGAGATTATACACCAACAACATGGCATGGGCATCTGTAGTCAAACTCAGTGTTGAAATACTAACATGATGGTTTAGGTTTTAAGAGATTTAATCAAATTCTTTTAGACTTTTAATCAGTAAAATATCAAATGTTACAGTAAAACTATCCTTTGTCTGTGTAGATTTAGTTAGCCTAAGGTGATAATAGGCAATCAATGTGTGAATCACCTGGATCTTTCATATGGTCTAATCTGCCATCATCAATTCTCATATTGGAATTTGTGGGTTGGACTGTGAACAATTTCAAGTTCTCATTAGCTTCTGAGCATTTAAATAAACACGAGCTGGGACAACTACCTCAGAATGAGAAACACAATCAACTGGTAAATCCCACTCTGCAGATCAAAAGGTACGTAACAATAATATATTTTAATGGTAAATTTATCAGCATAATATCTGATAAAAAGACTACTTATGGCTCAATGTCACAACTGATACCCTAACAATGCTTATGACCTTCCTGAACTATTTTGGAAATGCTGTTTGCTAGTTGTTGTATGTTACTGAAACAAGAAAAGATTCTTTCTGTAATTTATTAAACTAAAGTCACTTGAAAGAATGTCCAATACTATCTAAAGAAAGCACAATTAGATATAATTGTGCTTAAATTCTCTATTGAGACTTTGTACAATAATAGAAATGTAGTAAATGTACTTTCAATGGTAATTAATGCAGGTATAGTTTCAACAAAGAAGAATGTCAGCATTATTGTCACATTTGATACCCTAACAATGGCTCTGACCTGTCTGAATCATTTGGTAAGTGCTATTTGTTGGGGTAGTTTCCAGTGATTGAATCGACAGAAAGAAGATGATCAGTTATCCTCAGTTTTGTTATAGTATTTTCTCATAAGATACCCTCCAATGCACTCGAAATGAAACACAATTAGATTACTTCAAACAGAAGCACTGATTTTTTTATAATCAATAAGTGCTACTCTTTGGGGCAGTCTCATCTGTGTACTTGACCTTAATAACTTGTCAAAGTACTGCATTTTATCTCTGGTTGCTACCCTAATTGTAAATTGACTTTGTACAATGATTGAAATATTGTAAGTGTACTTTCAATGTTAATCAATGCAGGTATAGTTTCAACGAAGAAGAATGTCAGCATTATTGTCACATTTGATACCCTAACAATGGCTCTGACCTGTCTGAATCATTTGGTAAGTGCTATTTGTTGGGGTAGTTTCCAGTGATTGAATCGACAGAAAGAAGATGATCAGTTATCCTTGGTTTTGTTTTAGTATTTTCTCATAAGATGCCCTCCAGTGCACTCGAAATGAAACACAATTAGATTACTTCAAACAGAAGCACTGATTTTATTATAATCAATAAGTGCTACTCTTTGGGGCAGTCTCATCTGTGTACTTGACCTTAATAACTTGTCAAAGTACCGCATTTTATCTCTGGTTGCTACCCTAATTGTAGCACATTTACTGTAGTTTTAATGTAAGTGCTAACAAGTTGGGGCAACTTTCAGTGAGATTATACACCAACAACATGGCATGGGCATCTGTAGTCAAACTCAGTGTTGAAATACTAACATGATGGTTTAGGTTTTAAGAGATTTAATCAAATTCTTTTAGACTTTTAATCAGTAAAATATCAAATGTTACAGTAAAACTATCCTTTGTCTGTGTAGATTTAGTTAGCCTAAGGTGATAATAGGCAATCAATGTGTGAATCACCTGGTTCTTTCATATGGTCTAATCTGCCATCATCACTTCTCATATTGGAATTTGTGGGTTGGACTGTGAACAATTTCAAGTTCTCATTAGCTTCTGAGCATTTAAATAAACACAAGCTGGGACAACTACCTCAGAATAAGAAACACAATCAACTCTTAAATCCCACTCTGCAGATCAAAAGGTACGTAACAATAATATATTTTAATGGTAAATTTATCAGCATAATATCTGATAAAAAGACTACTTATGGCTCAATGTCACAACTGATACCCTAACAATGCTTATGACCTTCCTGAACTATTTTGGAAATGCTGTTTGCTAGTTGTTGTATGTTACTAAAACAAGGAAAGATTCTTTCCATACTTTATTAAACTAAAGTCACTTGAAAGAACACCCAATACTATCTAAAGAAAGCACAATTAGATTACTTCAAATCGGTGCTTCACTTTGGGGCACTCTCATCTGTGTATTTGACTTCGCTGTCTTCTGCGAATGCAATGTACCTCAGTGTGTTTTCCTAACTAGTACACATTTACTGCAGTTTTATCAAAACTCGTGGCCTCTATGGTTTGATCAGATGCTGCAAACTTGTGTCACTGACAAGGGTAAAGGAGTTCCCAAAATAAATTCTCTATTGAGACTTTGTACAATAATAGAAATGTAGTAACTGTACTTTCAATGGAAATTAATGCAGGTATAGTTTCAACGAAGAAGAATATTAGCATTATTGTCACATTTGATACCCTAACAATGGCTCTGACCTGTCTGAATCATTTGGTAAGTGCTATTTGTTGGGGTAGTTTCCAGTGATTGAATCGACAGAAAGAAGATGATCAGTTATCCTCAGTTTTGTTTTAGTATTTTCTCATAAGATACCCTCCAATGCACTCGAAATGAAACACAATTAGATTACTTCAAACAGAAGCACTGATTTTTTTATAATCAATAAGTGCTACTCTTTGGGGCAGTCTCATCTGTGTACTTGACCTTAATAACTTGTCAAAGTACTGCATTTTATCTCTGGTTGCTACCCTAATTGTAAATTGACTTTGTACAATGATTGAAATATTGTAAGTGTACTTTCAATGTTAATCAATGCAGGTATAGTTTCAACGAAGAAGAATGTCAGCATTATTGTCACATTTGATACCCTAACAATGGCTCTGACCTGTCTGAATCATTTGGTAAGTGCTATTTGTTGGGGTAGTTTCCAGTGATTGAATCGACAGAAAGAAGATGATCAGTTATCCTTGGTTTTGTTTTAGTATTTTCTCATAAGATGCCCTCCAGTGCACTCGAAATGAAACACAATTAGATTACTTCAAACAGAAGCACTGATTTTATTATAATCAATAAGTGCTACTCTTTGGGGCAGTCTCATCTGTGTACTTGACCTTAATAACTTGTCAAAGTACTGCATTTTATCTCTGGTTGCTACCCTAATTGTAGCACATTTACTGTAGTTTTAATGTAAGTGCTAACAAGTTGGGGCAACTTTCAGTGAAATTATACACCAACAACATGGTATGGGCATCTGTAGTCAAACTCAGTGTTGAAATACTAACATGATGGTTTAGGTTTTAAGAGATTTAATCAAATTCTTTTAGACTTTTAATCAGTAAAATATCAAATGTTACAGTAAAACTATCCTTTGTCTGTGTGAATTTAGTTAGCCTAAGGTGATAATAGGCAATCAATGTGTGAATCACCTGTTTTTTTCATATGGTCTAATCTACCATCATCACTTCTCATATTGGAATTTGTGGGTTGGACTGTGAACAATTTCAAGTTCTCATTAGCTTCTGAGCATTTAAATAAAGACAAGCTTGGACAACTACCTCAGAATAAGAAACACAATCGACTGGTAAGTACCACTCTGCAGATCAACAGGTATGTAACAATAATATATTTTAATGGTTAATTTATCAGCATAAGATCTGATAAAAAACACTACTTATGGCTCAATGTCACAACTGATACCCTAACAATGCTTCTGAGCTTACTGAACTATTTTGGAAATGCTGTTTGCTAGTTGTTGTATGTTACTGAAACAAGAAAAGAATCTTTCTGTAATTTATTAAACTAAAGTCACTTGAAAGAATGTCCAATACTATCTAAAGAAAGCACAGTTAGATTACTTCAAATCGGAACACTGATTTACATTATTTTCATAAGTGCTTCACTTTGGGGCACTCTCATCTGTGTATTTGACTTCGCTGTCTTCTGCGAATGCAATGTACCTCAGTGTGTTTTCCTAACTAGCACACATTTACTGCAGTTTTATCAAAACTCGTGGCCTCTATGGTTTGATCAGATGCTGCAAACTTGTGTCACTGACAAGGGTAAAGGAGTTCCCAAAATAAATTCTCTATTGAGACTTTGTACAATAATAGAAATGTAGTAACTGTACTTTCAATGGAAATTAATGCAGGTATAGTTTCAACGAAGAAAAATATTAGCATTATTGTCACATTTGATACCCTAACAATGGCTCTGACCTGTCTGAATCATTTGGTAAGTGCTATTTGTTGGGGTAGTTTCCAGTGATTGAATCGACAGAAAGAAGATGATCAGTTATCCGCAATTTTGTTTTAGTATTTTCTCATAAGATGCCCTCCAGTGCACTCGAAATGAAACACAATTAGATTACTTCAAACAGAAGCACTGATTTTATTATAATCAATAAGTGCTACTCTTTGGGGCAGTCTCATCTGTGTACTTGACCTTAATAACTTGTCAAAGTACCGCATTTTATCTCTGGTTGCTACCCTAATTGTAGCACATTTACTGTAGTTTTAATGTAAGTGCTAACAAGTTGGGGCAACTTTCAGTGAAATTATACACCAACAACATGGTATGGGCATCTGTAGTCAAACTCAGTGTTGAAATACTAACATGATGGTTTAGGTTTTAAGAGATTTAATCAGATACTTTTAGACTTTTAATCAGTAAAATATCAAATGTTACAGTAAAACTATCCTTTGTCTGTGTAGATTTAGTTAGCCTAAGGTGATAATAGGCAATCAATGTGTGAATCACCTGGTTCTTTCATATGGTCTAATCTGCCATCATCAATTCTCATATTGGAATTTGTGGGTTGGACTGTGAACAATTTCAAGTTCTCATTAGCTTCTGAGCATTTAAATAAACACAAGCTGGGACAACTACCTCAGAATAAGAAACACAATCAACTCTTAAATCCCACTCTGCAGATCAAAAGGTACGTAACAATAATATATTTTAATGGTAAATTTATCAGCATAATATCTGATAAAAAGACTACTTATGGCTCAATGTCACAACTGAAACCCTAACAATGCTTATGACCTTCCTGAACTATTTTGGAAATGCTGTTTGCTAGTTGTTGTATGTTACTAAAACAAGGAATGATTCTTTCTATACTTTATTAAACTAAAGTCACTTGAAAGAACACCCAATACTATCTAAAGAAAGCACAATTAGATTACTTCAAATCGGAGCACTGATTTACATTATTTTCATAAGTGCTTCACTTTGGGGCACTCTCATCTGTGTATTTGACTTCGCTGTCTTCTGCGAATGCAACTTACCTCAGTGTGTTTTCCTAATTAGCACACATTTACTGCAGTTTTATCAAAACTCGTGGCCTTTAAGGTTTGGCCAGATGCTGCAAGCTTGTGTCACTGACAAAGATAAAGGAGTTTCCAAAATAAATTCTCTTTCAAGACATTGTACAATAATAGAAATGTAGTAAATGTACTTTCAATGGTAATTAATGCAGGTATAGTTTCAACAAAGAAGAATGTCAGCATTATTGTCACATTTGATACCCTAACAATGGCTCTGACCTGTCTGAATCATTTGGTAAGTGCTATTTGTTGGGGTAGTTTCCAGTGATTGAATCGACAGAAAGAAGATGATCAGTTATCCGCAATTTTGTTTTAGTATTTTCTCATAAGATGCCCTCCAGTGCACTCGAAATGAAACACAATTAGATTACTTCAAACAGAAGCACTGATTTTATTATAATCAATAAGTGCTACTCTTTGGGGCAGTCTCATCTGTGTACTTGACCTTAATAACTTGTCAAAGTACCGCATTTTATCTCTGGTTGCTACCCTAATTGTAGCACATTTACTGTAGTTTTAATGTAAGTGCTAACAAGTTGGGGCAACTTTCAGTGAAATTATACACCAACAACATGGTATGGGCATCTGTAGTCAAACTCAGTGTTGAAATACTAACATGATGGTTTAGGTTTTAAGAGATTTAATCAGATACTTTTAGACTTTTAATCAGTAAAATATCAAATGTGACAGTAAAACTATCCTTTGTCTGTGTAGATTGAGTTAGCCTAAGGTGATAATAGGCAATCAATGTGTGAATCACCTGGTTCTTTCATATGGTCTAATCTGCCATCATCACTTCTCATATTGGATGGAATTTGTGGGTTGGACTGTGAACAATTTCAAGTTCTCATTAGCTTCTGAGCATTTAAATAAACACAAAGCTTGGACAACTACCTCAGAATAAGAAACAAAATCAACTGGTAAGTACCACTCTGCAGATCAACAGGTACCTAACAATAATATATTTTAATGGTAAATTCATCAGCATAATATCTGATAAAAACACTACTTATGGCTCAATTTCACAACTGATACCCTAACAATGCTTATGAGCTTACTGAACTATTTTGGAAATGCTGTTTGCTAGTTGTTGTATGTTACTGAAACAAGGAAAGATTCTTTCTGTAATTTATTAAACTAAAGTCACTTGAAAGAACATCCAATACTATCTAAAGAAAGCACAATTAGATTACTTCAAATCGGAGCACTGATTTACATTATTTTCATAAGTGCTTCACTTTGGGGCACTCTCATCTGTGTATTTGACTTCGCTGTCTTCTGCGAATGCAACTTACCTCAGTGTGTTTTCCTAATTAGCACACATTTACTGCAGTTTTATCAAAACTCGTGGCCTTTAAGGTTTGGCCAGATGCTGCAAGCTTGTGTCACTGACAAAGATAAAGGAGTTTCCAAAATAAATTCTCTTTCAAGACATTGTACAATAATAGAAATGTAGTAAATGTACTTTCAATGGTAATTAATGCAGGTATAGTTTCAACAAAGAAGAATGTCAGCATTATTGTCACATTTGATACCCTAACAATGGCTCTGACCTGTCTGAATCATTTGGTAAGTGCTATTTGTTGGGGTAGTTTCCAGTGATTGAATCGACAGAAAGAAGATGATCAGTTATCCGCAATTTTGTTTTAGTATTTTCTCATAAGATGCCCTCCAATGCACTCGAAATGAAACACAATTAGATTACTTCAAACAGAAGCACTGATTTTATTATAATCAATAAGTGCTACTCTTTGGGGCAGTCTCATCTGTGTACTTGACCTTAATAACTTGTCAAAGTACCGCATTTTATCTCTGGTTGCTACCCTAATTGTAGCACATTTACTGTAGTTTTAATGTAAGTGCTAACAAGTTGGGGCAACTTTCAGTGAGTTTATACACCAACAACATGGCATGGGCATCTGTAGTCAAACTCAGTGTTGAAATACTAACATGATGGTTTAGGTTTTAAGAGATTTAATCAAATTCTTTTAGACTTTTAATCAGTAAAATATCAAATGTTACAGTAAAACTATCCTTTGTCTGTGTAGATTTAGTTAGCCTAAGGTGATAATAGGCAATCAATGTGTGAATCACCTGGATCTTTCACATGGTCTAATCTGCCATCATCAATTCTCATATTGGAATTTGTGGGTTGGACTGTGAACAATTTCAAGTTCTCATTAGCTTCTGAGCATTTAAATAAACACGAGCTGGGACAACTACCTCAGAATGAGAAACACAATCAACTGGTAAATCCCACTCTGCAGATCAAAAGGTACGTAACAATAATATATTTTAATGGTAAATTTATCAGCATAATATCTGATAAAAAGACTACTTATGGCTCAATGTCACAATTGATACCCTAACAATGCTTATGACCTTCCTGAACTATTTTGGAAATGCTGTTTGCTAGTTGTTGTATGTTACTAAAACAAGGAAAGATTCTTTCCATACTTTATTAAACTAAAGTCACTTGAAAGAACACCCAATACTATCTAAAGAAAGCACAATTAGATTACTTCAAATCGGTGCTTCACTTTGGGGCACTCTCATCTGTGTATTTGACTTCGCTGTCTTCTGCGAATGCAATGTACCTCAGTGTGTTTTCCTAACTAGTACACATTTACTGCAGTTTTATCAAAACTCGTGGCCTCTATGGTTTGATCAGATGCTGCAAACTTGTGTCACTGACAAGGGTAAAGGAGTTCCCAAAATAAATTCTCTATTGAGACTTTGTACAATAATAGAAATGTAGTAACTGTACTTTCAATGGAATATAATGCAGGTATAGTTTCAACGAAGAAGAATATTAGCATTATTGTCACATTTGATACCCTAACAATGGCTCTGACCTGTCTGAATCATTTGGTAAGTGCTATTTGTTGGGGTAGTTTCCAGTGATTGAATCGACAGAAAGAAGATGATCAGTTATCCTCCGTTTTGTTTTAGTATTTTCTCATAAGATACCCTCCAATGCACTCGAAATGAAACACAATTAGATTACTTCAAACAGAAGCACTGATTTTTTTATAATCAATAAGTGCTACTCTTTGGGGCAGTCTCATCTGTGTACTTGACCTTAATAACTTGTCAAAGTACTGCATTTTATCTCTGGTTGCTACCCTAATTGTAGCACATTTACTGTAGTTTTAATGTAAGTGCTAACAAGTTGGGGCAACTTTCAGTGAGATTATACACCAACAACATGGCATGGGCATCTGTAGTCAAACTCAGTGTTGAAATACTAACATGATGGTTTAGGTTTTAAGAGATTTAATCAGATTCTTTTAGACTTTTAATCAGTAAAATATCAAATGTAACAGTAAAACTATCCTTTGTCTGTGTGAATTTAGTTAGCCTAAGGTGATAATAGGCAATCAATGTGTGAATCACCTGTTTTTTTCATATGGTCTAATCTACCATCATCACTTCTCATATTGGAATTTGTGGGTTGGACTGTGAACAATTTCAAGTTCTCATTAGCTTCTGAGCATTTAAATAAACCCAAGCTTGGACAACTACCTCAGAATAAGAAACACAATCGACTGGTAAGTACCACTCTGCAGATCAACAGGTATGTAACAATAATATATTTTAATGGTTAATTTATCAGCATAATATCTGATAAAAAACACTACTTATGGCTCAATGTCACAACTGATACCCTAACAATGCTTCTGAGCTTACTGAACTATTTTGGAAATGCTGTTTGCTAGTTGTTGTATGTTACTGAAACAAGAAAAGATTCTTTCTGTAATTTATTAAACTAAAGTCACTTGAAAGAATGTCCAATACTATCTAAAGAAAGCACAATTAGATATAATTGTGCTTAAATTCTCTATTGAGACTTTGTACAATAATAGAAATGTAGTAAATGTACTTTCAATGGTAATTAATGCAGGTATAGTTTCAACAAAGAAGAATGTCAGCATTATTGTCACATTTGATACCCTAACAATGGCTCTGACCTGTCTGAATCATTTGGTAAGTGCTATTTGTTGGGGTAGTTTCCAGTGATTGAATCGACAGAAAGAAGATGATCAGTTATCCGCAATTTTGTTTTAGTATTTTCTCATAAGATGCCCTCCAGTGCACTCGAAATGAAACACAATTAGATTACTTCAAACAGAAGCACTGATTTTATTATAATCAATAAGTGCTACTCTTTGGGGCAGTCTCATCTGTGTACTTGACCTTAATAACTTGTCAAAGTACTGCATTTTATCTCTGGTTGCTACCCTAATTGTAGCACATTTACTGTAGTTTTAATGTAAGTGCTAACAAGTTGGGGCAACTTTCAGTGAGATTATACACCAACAACATGGCATGGGCATCTGTAGTCAAACTCAGTGTTGAAATACTAACATGATGGTTTAGGTTTTAAGAGATTTAATCAAATTCTTTTAGACTTTTAATCAGTAAAATATCAAATGTAACAGTAAAACTATCCTTTGTCTGTGTAGATTGAGTTAGCCTAAGGTGATAATAGGCAATCAATGTGTGAATCACCTGGTTCTTTCATATGGTCTAATCTGCCATCATCACTTCTCATATTGGAATTTGTGGGTTGGACTGTGAACAATTTCAAGTTCTCATTAGCTTCTGAGCATTTAAATAAAGACAAGCTTGGACAACTACCTCAGAATAAGAAACACAATCGACTGGTAAGTACCACTCTGCAGATCAACAGGTACGTAACAATAATATATTTTAATGGTAAATTCATCAGCATAATATCTGATAAAAAACACTACTTATGGCTCAATTTTACAACTGATACCCTAACAATGCTTATGAGCTTACTGAACTATTTTGGAAATGCTGTTTGCTAGTTGTTGTATGTTACTGAAACAAGGAAAGATTCTTTCTATAATTTATTAAACTAAAGTCACTTGAAAGAACATCCAATACTATCTAAAGAAAGCACAATTAGATTACTTCAAATCGGAGCACTGATTTACATTATTTTCATAAGTGCTTCACTTTGGGGCACTCTCATCTGTGTATTTGACTTCGCTGTCTTCTGCGAATGCAACTTACCTCAGTGTGTTTTCCTAATTAGCACACATTTACTGCAGTTTTATCAAAACTCGTGGCCTTTAAGGTTTGGCCAGATGCTGCAAGCTTGTGTCACTGACAAGGGTAAAGGAGTTCCCAAAATAAATTCTCTATTGAGACTTTGTACAATAATAGAAATGTAGTAAATGTACTTTCAATGGTAATTAATGCAGGTATAGTTTCAACAAAGAAGAATGTCAGCATTATTGTCACATTTGATACCCTAACAATGGCTCTGACCTGTCTGAATCATTTGGTAAGTGCTATTTGTTGGGGTAGTTTCCAGTGATTGAATCGACAGAAAGAAGATGATCAGTTATCCGCAATTTTGTTTTAGTATTTTCTCATAAGATGCCCTCCAATGCACTCGAAATGAAACACAATTAGATTACTTCAAACAGAAGCACTGATTTTATTATAATCAATAAGTGCTACTCTTTGGGGCAGTCTCATCTGTGTACTTGACCTTAATAACTTGTCAAAGTACCGCATTTTATCTCTGGTTGCTACCCTAATTGTAGCACATTTACTGTAGTTTTAATGTAAGTGCTAACAAGTTGGGGCAACTTTCAGTGAATTTATACACCAACAACATGGCATGGGCATCTGTAGTCAAACTCAGTGTTGAAATACTAACATGATGGTTTAGGTTTTAAGAGATTTAATCAAATTCTTTTAGACTTTTAATCAGTAAAATATCAAATGTAACAGTAAAACTATCCTTTGTCTGTGTGAATTTAGTTAGCCTAAGGTGATAATAGGCAATCAATGTGTGAATCACCTGTTTTTTTCATATGGTCTAATCTACCATCATCACTTCTCATATTGGAATTTGTGGGTTGGACTGTGAACAATTTCAAGTTCTCATTAGCTTCTGAGCATTTAAATAAACACAAGCTTGGACAACTACCTCAGAATAAGAAACACAATCGACTGGTAAGTACCACTCTGCAGATCAACAGGTACGTAACAATAATATATTTTAATGGTTAATTTATCAGCATAATATCTGATAAAAAAACACTACTTATGGCTCAATGTCACAACTGATACCCTAACAATGCTTCTGAGCTTACTGAACTATTTTGGAAATGCTGTTTGCTAGTTGTTGTATGTTACTGAAACAAGGAAAGATTCTTTCTGTAATTTATTAAACTAAAGTCACTTGAAAGAACATCCAATACTATCTAAAGAAAGCACAATTAGATTACTTCAAATCGGAGCACTGATTTACATTATTTTCATAAGTGCTTCACTTTGGGGCACTCTCATCTGTGTATTTGACTTCGCTGTCTTCTGCGAATGCAACTTACCTCAGTGTGTTTTCCTAATTAGCACACATTTACTGCAGTTTTATCAAAACTCGTGGCCTTTAAGGTTTGGCCAGATGCTGCAAGCTTGTGTCACTGACAAAGATAAAGGAGTTTCCAAAATAAATTCTCTTTCAAGACATTGTACAATAATAGAAATGTAGTAAATGTACTTTCAATGGTAATTAATGCAGGTATAGTTTCAACAAAGAAGAATGTCAGCATTATTGTCACATTTGATACCCTAACAATGGCTCTGACCTGTCTGAATCATTTGGTAAGTGCTATTTGTTGGGGTAGTTTCCAGTGATTGAATCGACAGAAAGAAGATGATCAGTTATCCTCCGTTTTGTTTTAGTATTTTCTCATAAGATGCCCTCCAATGCACTCGAAATGAAACACAATTAGATTACTTCAAACAGAAGCACTGATTTTATTATAATCAATAAGTGCTACTCTTTGGGGCAGTCTCATCTGTGTACTTGACCTTAATAACTTGTCAAAGTACTGCATTTTATCTCTGGTTGCTACCTTAATCGTAGCACATTTACTGTAGTTTTAATGTAAGTGCTAACAAGTTGGGGCAACTTTCAGTGAAATTATACACCAACAACATGGTATGGGCATCTGTAGTCAAACTCAGTGTTGAAATACTAACATGATGGTTTAGGTTTTAAGAGATTTAATCAGATACTTTTAGACTTTTAATCAGTAAAATATCAAATGTGACAGTAAAACTATCCTTTGTCTGTGTAGATTGAGTTAGCCTAAGGTGATAATAGGCAATCAATGTGTGAATCACCTGGTTCTTTCATATGGTCTAATCTGCCATCATCACTTCTCATATTGGATGGAATTTGTGGGTTGGACTGTGAACAATTTCAAGTTCTCATTAGCTTCTGAGCATTTAAATAAACACAAAGCTTGGACAACTACCTCAGAATAAGAAACAAAATCAACTGGTAAGTACCACTCTGCAGATCAACAGGTACGTAACAATAATATATTTTAATGGTAAATTCATCAGCATAATATCTGATAAAAAACACTACTTATGGCTCAATTTTACAACTGATACCCTAACAATGCTTATGAGCTTACTGAACTATTTTGGAAATGCTGTTTGCTAGTTGTTGTATGTTACTGAAACAAGGAAAGATTCTTTCTATAATTTATTAAACTAAAGTCACTTGAAAGAACATCCAATACTATCTAAAGAAAGCACAATTAGATTACTTCAAATCGGAGCACTGATTTACATTATTTTCATAAGTGCTTCACTTTGGGGCACTCTCATCTGTGTATTTGACTTCGCTGTCTTCTGCGAATGCAACTTACCTCAGTGTGTTTTCCTAATTAGCACACATTTACTGCAGTTTTATCAAAACTCGTGGCCTTTAAGGTTTGGCCAGATGCTGCAAGCTTGTGTCACTGACAAAGATAAAGGAGTTTCCAAAATAAATTCTCTTTCGAAACATTGTACAATAATAGAAATGTAGTAAATGTACTTTCAATGGTAATTAATGCAGGTATAGTTTCAACAAAGAAGAATGTCAGCATTATTGTCACATTTGATACCCTAACAATGGCTCTGACCTGTCTGAATCATTTGGTAAGTGCTATTTGTTGGGGTAGTTTCCAGTGATTGAATCGACAGAAAGAAGATGATCAGTTATCCGCAATTTTGTTTTAGTATTTTCTCATAAGATGCCCTCCAATGCACTCGAAATGAAAGACAATTAGATTACTTCAAACAGAAGCACTGATTTTATTATAATCAATAAGTGCTACTCTTTGGGGCAGTCTCATCTGTGTACTTGACCTTAATAACTTGTCAAAGTACCGCATTTTATCTCTGGTTGCTACCCTAATTGTAGCACATTTACTGTAGTTTTAATGTAAGTGCTAACAAGTTGGGGCAACTTTCAGTGAAATTATACACCAACAACATGGTATGGGCATCTGTAGTCAAACTCAGTGTTGAAATACTAACATGATGGTTTAGGTTTTAAGAGATTTAATCAAATTCTTTTAGACTTTTAATCAGTAAAATATCAAATGTTACAGTAAAACTATCCTTTGTCTGTGTAGATTTAGTTAGCCTAAGGTGATAATAGGCAATCAATGTGTGAATCACCTGGTTCTTTCATATGGTCTAATCTGCCATCATCACTTCTCATATTGGATGGAATTTGTGGGTTGGACTGTGAACAATTTCAAGTTCTCATTAGCTTCTGAGCATTTAAATAAACACAAAGCTTGGACAACTACCTCAGAAGAAGAAACAAAATCAACTGGTAAGTACCACTCTGCAGATCAACAGGTACGTAACAATAATATATTTTAATGGTAAATTCATCAGCATAATATCTGATAAAAAGACTACTTATGGCTCAATGTCACAACTGATACCCTAACAATGCTTCTGAGCTTACTGAACTATTTTGGAAATGCTGTTTGCTAGTTGTTGTATGTTACTGAAACAAGGAAAGATTCTTTCTGTAATTTATTAAACTAAAGTCACTTGAAAGAACATCCAATACTATCTAAAGAAAGCACAATTAGATTACTTCAAATCGGAGCACTGATTTACATTATTTTCATAAGTGCTTCACTTTGGGGCACTCTCATCTGTGTATTTGACTTCGCTGTCTTCTGCGAATGCAACTTACCTCAGTGTGTTTTCCTAATTAGCACACATTTACTGCAGTTTTATCAAAACTCGTGGCCTTTAAGGTTTGGCCAGATGCTGCAAGCTTGTGTCACTGACAAAGATAAAGGAGTTTCCAAAATAAATTCTCTTTCAAGACATTGTACAATAATAGAAATGTAATAAATGTACTTTCAATGGTATTTAATGCAGGTATAGTTTCAACGAAGAAGAATGTCAGCATTATTGTCACATTTGATACCCTAACAATGGCTCTGACCTGTCTGAATCATTTGGTAAGTGCTATTTGTTGGGGTAGTTTCCAGTGATTGAATCGACAGAAAGAAGATGATCAGTTATCCGCAATTTTGTTTTAGTATTTTCTCATAAGATGCCCTCCAATGCACTCGAAATGAAACACAATTAGATTACTTCAAACAGAAGCACTGATTTTATTATAATCAATAAGTGCTACTCTTTGGGGCAGTCTCATCTGTGTACTTGACCTTAATAACTTGTCAAAGTACCGCATTTTATCTCTGGTTGCTACCCTAATTGTAGCACATTTACTGTAGTTTTAATGTTCAGTGCTAACAAGTTGGGGCAACTTTCAGTGAGTTTATACACCAACAACATGGCATGGGCATCTGTAATCAAACTCAGTGTTGAAATACTAACATGATGGTTTAGGTTTTAAGAGATTTAATCAAATTCTTTTAGACTTTTAATCAGTAAAATATCAAATGTTACAGTAAAACTATCCTTTGTCTGTGTAGATTTAGTTAGCCTAAGGTGATAATAGGCAATCAATGTGTGAATCACCTGGATCTTTCATATGGTCTAATCTGCCATCATCAATTCTCATATTGGAATTTGTGGGTTGGACTGTGAACAATTTCAAGTTCTCATTAGCTTCTGAGCATTTAAATAAACACGAGCTGGGACAACTACCTCAGAATGAGAAACACAATCAACTGGTAAATCCCACTCTGCAGATCAAAAGGTACGTAACAATAATATATTTTAATGGTAAATTTATCAGCATAATATCTGATAAAAAGACTACTTATGGCTCAATGTCACAACTGATACCCTAACAATGCTTATGACCTTCCTGAACTATTTTGGAAATGCTGTTTGCTAGTTGTTGTATGTTACTAAAACAAGGAAAGATTCTTTCCATACTTTATTAAACTAAAGTCACTTGAAAGAACACCCAATACTATCTAAAGAAAGCACAATTAGATTACTTCAAATCGGAGCACTGATTTACATTATTTTCATAAGTGCTTCACTTTGGGGCACTCTCATCTGTGTATTTGACTTCGCTGTCTTCTGCGAATGCAATGTACCTCAGTGTGTTTTCCTAACTAGCACACATTTACTGCAGTTTTATCAAAACTCGTGGCCTCTATGGTTTGATCAGATGCTGCAAACTTGTGTCACTGACAAGGGTAAAGGAGTTCCCAAAATAAATTCTCTATTGAGACTTTGTACAATAATAGAAATGTAGTAACTGTACTTTCAATGGGAATTAATGCAGGTATAGTTTCAACGAAGAAGAATATTAGCATTATTGTCACATTTGATACCCTAACAATGGCTCTGACCTGTCTGAATCATTTGGTAAGTGCTATTTGTTGGGGTAGTTTCCAGTGATTGCATCGACAGAAAGATGATCAGTTATCCTCCGTTTTGTTTTAGTATTTTCTCATAAGATACCCTCCAATGCACTCGAAATGAAACACAATTAGATTACTTCAAACAGAAGCACTGATTTTATTATAATCAATAAGTGCTACTCTTTGGGGCAGTCTCATCTGTGTACTTGACCTTAATAACTTGTCAAAGTACCGCATTTTATCTCTGGTTGCTACCCTAATTGTAGCACATTTACTGTAGTTTTAATGTAAGTGCTAACAAGTTGGGGCAACTTTCAGTGAATTTATACACCAACAACATGGCATGGGCATCTGTAGTCAAACTCAGTGTTGAAATACTAACATGATGGTTTAGGTTTTAAGAGATTTAATCAGATTCTTTCAGAATTTTAATCAGTAAAATATCAAATGTAACAGTAAAACTATCCTTTGTCTGTGTGAATTTAGTTAGCCTAAGGTGATAATAGGCAATCAATGTGTGAATCACCTGTTTTTTTCATATGGTCTAATCTACCATCATCACTTCTCATATTGGAATTTGTGGGTTGGACTGTGAACAATTTCAAGTTCTCAGTAGCTTCTGAGCATTTAAATAAACACAAGCTTGGACAACTACCTCAGAATAAGAAACACAATCGACTGGTAAGTACCACTCTGCAGATCAACAGGTACGTAACAATAATATATTTTAATGGTTAATTTATCAGCATAATATCTGATAAAAAACACTACTTATGGCTCAATGTCACAACTGATACCCTAACAATGCTTCTGAGCTTACTGAACTATTTTGGAAATGCTGTTTGCTAGTTGTTGTATGTTACTGAAACAAGAAAAGATTCTTTCTGTAATTTATTAAACTAAAGTCACTTGAAAGAATGTCCAATACTATCTAAAGAAAGCACAATTAGATATAATTGTGCTTAAATTCTCTATTGAGACTTTGTACAATAATAGAAATGTAGTAAATGTACTTTCAATGGTAATTAATGCAGGTATAGTTTCAACAAAGAAGAATGTCAGCATTATTGTCACATTTGATACCCTAACAATGGCTCTGACCTGTCTGAATCATTTGGTAAGTGCTATTTGTTGGGGTAGTTTCCAGTGATTGAATCGACAGAAAGAAGATGATCAGTTATCCTTGGTTTTGTTTTAGTATTTTCTCATAAGATGCCCTCCAATGCACTCGAAATGAAACACAATTAGATTACTTCAAACAGAAGCACTGATTTTATTATAATCAATAAGTGCTACTCTTTGGGGCAGTCTCATCTGTGTACTTGACCTTAATAACTTGTCAAAGTACTGCATTTTATCTCTGGTTGCTACCCTAATTGTAGCACATTTACTGTAGTTTTAATGTAAGTGCTAACAAGTTGGGGCAACTTTCAGTGAAATTATACACCAACAACATGGTATGGGCATCTGTAGTCAAACTCAGTGTTGAAATACTAACATGATGGTTTAGGTTTTAAGAGATTTAATCAAATTCTTTTAGACTTTTAATCAGTAAAATATCAAATGTTACAGTAAAACTATCCTTTGTCTGTGTAGATTTAGTTAGCCTAAGGTGATAATAGGCAATCAATGTGTGAATCACCTGTTTTTTTCATATGGTCTAATCTACCATCATCACTTCTCATATTGGAATTTGTGGGTTGGACTGTGAACAATTTCAAGTTCTCATTAGCTTCTGAGCATTTAAATAAACCCAAGCTTGGACAACTACCTCAGAATAAGAAACACAATCGACTGGTAAGTACCACTCTGCAGATCAACAGGTATGTAACAATAATATATTTTAATGGTAAATTCATCAGCATAATATCTGATAAAAACACTACTTATGGCTCAATTTCACAACTGATACCCTAACAATGCTTATGAGCTTACTGAACTATTTTGGAAATGCTGTTTGCTAGTTGTTGTATGTTACTGAAACAAGGAAAGATTCTTTCTGTAATTTATTAAACTAAAGTCACTTGAAAGAACATCCAATACTATCTAAAGAAAGCACAATTAGATTACTTCAAATCGGATCACTGATTTACATTATTTTCATAAGTGCTTCACTTTGGGGCACTCTCATCTGTGTATTTGACTTCGCTGTCTTCTGCGAATGCAACTTACCTCAGTGTGTTTTCCTAATTAGCACACATTTACTGCAGTTTTATCAAAACTCGTGGCCTTTAAGGTTTGGCCAGATGCTGCAAGCTTGTGTCACTGACAAAGATAAAGGACTTTCCAAAATAAATTCTCTTTCAAGACATTGTACAATAATAGAAATGTAGTAAATGTACTTTCAATGGTAATTAATGCAGGTATAGTTTCAACAAAGAAGAATGTCAGCATTATTGTCACATTTGATACCCTAACAATGGCTCTGACCTGTCTGAATCATTTGGTAAGTGCTATTTGTTGGGGTAGTTTCCAGTGATTGAATCGACAGAAAGAAGATGATCAGTTATCCGCAATTTTGTTTTAGTATTTTCTCATAAGATGCCCTCCAATGCACTCGAAATGAAACACAATTAGATTACTTCAAACAGAAGCACTGATTTTATTATAATCAATAAGTGCTACTCTTTGGGGCAGTCTCATCTGTGTACTTGACCTTAATAACTTGTCAAAGTACCGCATTTTATCTCTGTTGCTACCCTAATTGTAGCACATTTACTGTAGTTTTAATGTAAGTGCTAACAAGTTGGGGCAACTTTCAGTGAATTTATACACCAACAACATGGCATGGGCATCTGTAGTCAAACTCAGTGTTGAAATACTAACATGATGGTTTAGGTTTTAAGAGATTTAATCAGATTCTTTCAGAATTTTAATCAGTAAAATATCAAATGTAACAGTAAAACTATCCTTTGTCTGTGTGAATTTAGTTAGCCTAAGGTGATAATAGGCAATCAATGTGTGAATCACCTGTTTTTTTCATATGGTCTAATCTACCATCATCACTTCTCATATTGGAATTTGTGGGTTGGACTGTGAACAATTTCAAGTTCTCAGTAGCTTCTGAGCATTTAAATAAACACAAGCTTGGACAACTACCTCAGAATAAGAAACACAATCGACTGGTAAGTACCACTCTGCAGATCAACAAGTACGTAACAATAATATATTTTAATGGTTAATTTATCAGCATAATATCTGATAAAAAACACTACTTATGGCTCAATGTCACAACTGATACCCTAACAATGCTTCTGAGCTTACTGAACTATTTTGGAAATGCTGTTTGCTGGTTGTTGTATGTTACTGAAACAAGGAAAGATTCTTTCTGTAATTTATTAAACTAAAGTCACTTGAAAGAACATCCAATACTATCTAAAGAAAGCACAATTAGATTACTTCAAATCGGAGCACTGATTTACATTATTTTCATAAGTGCTTCACTTTGGGGCACTCTCATCTGTGTATTTGACTTCGCTGTCTTCTGCGAATGCAACTTACCTCAGTGTGTTTTCCTAATTAGCACACATTTACTGCAGTTTTATCAAAACTCGTGGCCTTTAAGGTTTGGCCAGATGCTGCAAGCTTGTGTCACTGACAAAGATAAAGGAGTTTCCAAAATAAATTCTCTTTCAAGACATTGTACAATAATAGAAATGAAGTAAATGTACTTTCAATGGTAATTAATGCAGGTATAGTTTCAACAAAGAAGAATGTCAGCATTATTGTCACATTTGATACCCTAACAATGGCTCTGACCTGTCTGAATCATTTGGTAAGTGCTATTTGTTGGGGTAGTTTCCAGTGATTAAATCGACAGAAAGAAGATGATCAGTTATCCGCAATTTTGTTTTAGTATTTTCTCATAAGATGCCCTCCAATGCACTCGAAATGAAACACAATTAGATTACTTCAAACAGAAGCACTGATTTTATTATAAACAATAAGTGCTACTCTTTGGGGCAGTCTCATCTGTGTACTTGACCTTAATAACTTGTCAAAGTACCGCATTTTATCTCTGGTTGCTACCCTAATTGTAGCACATTTACTGTAGTTTTAATGTTCAGTGCTAACAAGTTGGGGCAACTTTCAGTGAGTTTATACACCAACAACATGGCATGGGCATCTGTAGTCAAACTCAGTGTTGAAATACTAACATGATGGTTTAGGTTTTAAGAGATTTAATCAAATTCTTTTAGACTTTTAATCAGTAAAATATCAAATGTTACAGTAAAACTATCCTTTGTCTGTGTAGATTTAGTTAGCCTAAGGTGATAATAGGCAATCAATGTGTGAATCACCTGGTTCTGTCATATGGTCTAATCTGCCATCATCAATTCTCATATTGGAATTTGTGGGTTGGACTGTGAACAATTTCAAGTTCTCATTAGCTTCTGAGCATTTAAATAAACACGAGCTGGGACAACTACCTCAGAATGAGAAACACAATCAACTGGTAAATCCCACTCTGCAGATCAAAAGGTACGTAACAATAATATATTTTAATGGTAAATTTATCAGCATAATATCTGATAAAAAGACTACTTATGGCTCAATGTCACAACTGATACCCTAACAATGCTTATGACCTTCCTGAACTATTTTGGAAATGCTGTTTGCTACTTGTTGTATGTTACTAAAACAAGGAAAGATTCTTTCTATACTTTATTAAACTAAAGTCACTTGAAAGAACACCCAATACTATCTAAAGAAAGCACAATTAGATTACTTCAAATCGGAGCACTGATTTACATTATTTTCATAAGTGCTTCACTTTGGGGCACTCTCATCTGTGTATTTGACTTCGCTGTCTTCTGCGAATGCAATGTACCTCAGTGTGTTTTCCTAACTAGCACACATTTACTGCAGTTTTATCAAAACTCGTGGCCTCTATGGTTTGATCAGATGCTGCAAACTTGTGTCACTGACAAGGGTAAAGGAGTTCCCAAAATAAATTCTCTACTGAGACTTTGTACAATAATAGAAATGTAGTAACTGTACTTTCAATGGGAATTAATGCAGGCATAGTTTCAACGAAGAAGAATATTAGCATTATTGTCAGATTTGATACCCTAACAATGGCTCTGACCTGTCTGAATCATTTGGTAAGTGCTATTTGTTGGGGTAGTTTCCAGTGATTGAATCGACAGAAAATGATCAGTTATCCTCCGTTTTGTTTTAGTATTTTCTCATAAGATACCCTCCAATGCACTCGAAATGAAACACAATTAGATTACTTCAAACAGAAGCACTGATTTTTTTATAATCAATAAGTGCTACTCTTTGGGGCAGTCTCATCTGTGTACTTGACCTTAATAACTTGTCAAAGTACCGCATTTTATCTCTGGTTGCTACCCTAATTGTAGCACATTTACTGTAGTTTTAATGTAAGTGCTAACAAGTTGGGGCAACTTTCAGTGAATTTATACACCAACAACATGGCATGGGCATCTGTAGTCAAACTCAGTGTTGAAATACTAACATGATGGTTTAGGTTTCAAGAGATTTAATCAGATTCTTTCAGAATTTTAATCAGTAAAATATCAAATGTAACAGTAAAACTATCCTTTGTCTGTGTGAATTTAGTTAGCCTAAGGTGATAATAGGCAATCAATGTGTGAATCACCTGTTTTTTTCATATGGTCTAATCTACCATCATCACTTCTCATATTGGAATTTGTGGGTTGGACTGTGAACAATTTCAAGTTCTCAGTAGCTTCTGAGCATTTAAATAAACACAAGCTTGGACAACTACCTCAGAATAAGAAACACAATCGACTGGTAAGTACCACTCTGCAGATCAACAAGTACGTAACAATAATATATTTTAATGGTTAATTTATCAGCATAATATCTGATAAAAAACACTACTTATGGCTCAATGTCACAACTGATACCCTAACAATGCTTCTGAGCTTACTGAACTATTTTGGAAATGCTGTTTGCTAGTTGTTGTATGTTACTGAAACAAGAAAAGATTCTTTCTGTAATTTATTAAACTAAAGTCACCTGAAAGAATGTCCAATACTATCTAAAGAAAGCACAATTAGATATAATTGTGCTTAAATTCTCTATTGAGACTTTGTACAATAATAGAAATTTTGTAAGTGTACTTTCAATGGTAATTAATGCAGGTATAGTTTCAACAAAGAAGAATGTCAGCATTATTGTCACATTTGATACCCTAACAATGGCTCTGACCTGTCTGAATCATTTGGTAAGTGCTATTTGTTGGGGTAGTTTCCAGTGATTGAATCGACAGAAAGAAGATGATCAGTTATCCTTGGTTTTGTTTTAGTATTTTCTTATAAGATGCCCTCCAATGCACACGAAATGAAACACAATTAGATTACTTCAAACAGAAGCACTGATTTTATTATAATCAATAAGTGCTACTCTTTGGGGCAGTCTCATCTGTGTACTTGACCTTAATAACTTGTCAAAGTACTGCATTTTATCTCTGGTTGCTACCCTAATTGTAGCACATTTACTGTAGTTTTAATGTAAGTGCTAACAAGTTGGGGCAACTTTCAGTGAAATTATACACCAACAACATGGTATGGGCATCTGTAGTCAAACTCAGTGTTGAAATACTAACATGATGGTTTAGGTTTTAAGAGATTTAATCAAATTCTTTTAGACTTTTAATCAGTAAAATATCAAATGTTACAGTAAAACTATCCTTTGTCTGTGTAGATTTAGTTAGCCTAAGGTGATAATAGGCAATCAATGTGTGAATCACCTGTTTTTTTCATATGGTCTAATCTACCATCATCACTTCTCATATTGGAATTTGTGGGTTGGACTGTGAACAATTTCAAGTTCTCATTAGCTTCTGAGCATTTAAATAAACCCAAGCTTGGACAACTACCTCAGAATAAGAAACACAATCGACTGGTAAGTACCACTCTGCAGATCAACAGGTACGTAACAATAATATATTTTAATGGTAAATTCATCAGCATAATATCTGATAAAAAACACTACTTATGGCTCAATGTCACAACTGATACCCTAACAATGCTTATGAGCTTACTGAACTGCTGGAAATTTGGAAATGCTGTTTGCTAGTTGTTGTATGTTACTGAAACAAGGAAAGATTCTTTCTGTAATTTATTAAACTAAAGTCACTTGAAAGAACATCCAATACTATCTAAAGAAAGCACAATTAGATTACTTCAAATCGGATCACTGATTTACATTATTTTCATAAGTGCTTCACTTTGGGGCACTCTCATCTGTGTATTTGACTTCGCTGTCTTCTGCGAATGCAACTTACCTCAGTGTGTTTTCCTAATTAGCACACATTTACTGCAGTTTTATCAAAACTCGTGGCCTTTAAGGTTTGGCCAGATGCTGCAAGCTTGTGTCACTGACAAAGATAAAGGACTTTCCAAAATAAATTCTCTTTCAAGACATTGTACAATAATAGAAATGTAGTAAATGTACTTTCAATGGTAATTAATGCAGGTATAGTTTCAACAAAGAAGAATGTCAGCATTATTGTCACATTTGATACCCTAACAATGGCTCTGACCTGTCTGAATCATTTGGTAAGTGCTATTTGTTGGGGTAGTTTCCAGTGATTGAATCGACAGAAAGAAGATGATCAGTTATCCGCAATTTTGTTTTAGTATTTTCTCATAAGATGCCCTCCAATGCACTCGAAATGAAACACAATTAGATTACTTCAAACAGAAGCACTGATTTTATTATAATCAATAAGTGCTACTCTTTGGGGCAGTCTCATCTGTGTACTTGACCTTAATAACTTGTCAAAGTACCGCATTTTATCTCTGTTGCTACCCTAATTGTAGCACATTTACTGTAGTTTTAATGTAAGTGCTAACAAGTTGGGGCAACTTTCAGTGAATTTATACACCAACAACATGGCATGGGCATCTGTAGTCAAACTCAGTGTTGAAATACTAACATGATGGTTTAGGTTTTAAGAGATTTAATCAGATTCTTTCAGAATTTTAATCAGTAAAATATCAAATGTAACAGTAAAACTATCCTTTGTCTGTGTGAATTTAGTTAGCCTAAGGTGATAATAGGCAATCAATGTGTGAATCACCTGTTTTTTTCATATGGTCTAATCTACCATCATCACTTCTCATATTGGAATTTGTGGGTTGGACTGTGAACAATTTCAAGTTCTCAGTAGCTTCTGAGCATTTAAATAAACACAAGCTTGGACAACTACCTCAGAATAAGAAACACAATCGACTGGTAAGTACCACTCTGCAGATCAACAAGTACGTAACAATAATATATTTTAATGGTTAATTTATCAGCATAATATCTGATAAAAAACACTACTTATGGCTCAATGTCACAACTGATACCCTAACAATGCTTCTGAGCTTACTGAACTATTTTGGAAATGCTGTTTGCTGGTTGTTGTATGTTACTGAAACAAGGAAAGATTCTTTCTGTAATTTATTAAACTAAAGTCACTTGAAAGAACATCCAATACTATCTAAAGAAAGCACAATTAGATTACTTCAAATCGGAGCACTGATTTACATTATTTTCATAAGTGCTTCACTTTGGGGCACTCTCATCTGTGTATTTGACTTCGCTGTCTTCTGCGAATGCAACTTACCTCAGTGTGTTTTCCTAATTAGCACACATTTACTGCAGTTTTATCAAAACTCGTGGCCTTTAAGGTTTGGCCAGATGCTGCAAGCTTGTGTCACTGACAAAGATAAAGGAGTTTCCAAAATAAATTCTCTTTCAAGACTTTGTACAATGATTGAAATATTGTAAGTGTACTTTCAATGTTAATCAATGCAGGTATAGTTTCAACAAAGAAGAATGTCAGCATTATTGTCACATTTGATACCCTAACAATGGCTCTGACCTGTCTGAATCATTTGGTAAGTGCTATTTGTTGGGGTAGTTTCCAGTGATTGAATCGACAGAAAGAAGATGATCAGTTATCCTTGGTTTTGTTTTAGTATTTTCTCATAAGATGCCCTCCAATGCACACGAAATGAAACACAATTAGATTACTTCAAACAGAAGCACTGATTTTATTATAATCAATAAGTGCTACTCTTTGGGGCAGTCTCATCTGTGTACTTGACCTTAATAACTTGTCAAAGTACTGCATTTTATGTCTGGTTGCTACCCTAATTGTGGCACATTTACTGTAGTTTTAATGTAAGTGCTAACAAGTTGGGGCAACTTTCAGTGAATTTATACACCAACAACATGGCATGGGCATCTGTAGTCAAACTCAGTGTTGAAATACTAACATGATGGTTTAGGTTTTAAGAGATTTAATCAGATTCTTTCAGAATTTTAATCAGTAAAATATCAAATGTAACAGTAAGACTATCCTTTGTCTGTGTAAATTTAGTTAGCCTAAGGTGATAATAGGCAATCAATGTGTGAATCACCTGTTTTTTTCATATGGTCTAATCTACCATCATCACTTCTCATATTGGAAAATGTGGGTTGGACTGTGAACAATTTCAAGTTCTCATTAGCTTCTGAGCATTTAAATAAACACAAGCTTGGACAACTACCTCAGAATAAGAAACACAATCGACTGGTAAGTACCACTCTGCAGATCAACAGGTACGTAACAATAATATATTTTAATGGTTAATTTATCAGCATAATATCTGATAAAAAACACTACTTATGGCTCAATGTCACAACTGATACCCTAACAATGCTTCTGAGCTTACTGAACTATTTTGGAAATGCTGTTTGCTAGTTTTTGTATGTTACTGAAACAAGGAAAGATTCTTTCTGTAATTTATTAAACTAAAGTCACTTGAAAGAATGTCCAATACTATCTAAAGAAAGCACAATTAGATATAATTGTGCTTAAATTCTCTATTGAGACTTTGTACAATAATAGAAATGTAGTAAATGTACTTTCAATGGTAATTAATGCAGGTATAGTTTCAACAAAGAAGAATGTCAGCATTATTGTCACATTTGATACCCTAACAATGGCTCTGACCTGTCTGAATCATTTGGTAAGTGCTATTTGTTGGGGTAGTTTCCAGTGATTGAATCGACAGAAAGAAGATGATCAGTTATCCGCAATTTTGTTTTAGTATTTTCTCATAAGATGCCCTCCAATGCACTCGAAATGAAACACAATTAGATTACTTCAAACAGAAGCACTGATTTTATTATAATCAATAAGTGCTACTCTTTGGGGCAGTCTCATCTGTGTACTTGACCTTAATAACTTGTCAAAGTACCGCATTTTATCTCTGGTTGCTACCCTAATTGTAGCACATTTACTGTAGTTTTAATGTAAGTGCTAACAAGCTAACCTCAGTGTGTTTTCCTAATTAGCACACATTTACTGCAGTTTTATCAAAACTCGTGGCCTTTAAGGTTTGGCCAGATGCTGCAAGCTTGTGTCACTGACAAAGATAAAGGAGTTTCCAAAATAAATTCTCTTTCAAGACTTTGTACAATGATTGAAATATTGTAAGTGTACTTTCAATGTTAATCAATGCAGGTATAGTTTCAACGAAGAAGAATGTCAGCATTATTGTCACATTTGATACCCTAACAATGGCTCTGACCTGTCTGAATCATTTGGTAAGTGCTATTTGTTGGGGTAGTTTCCAGTGATTGAATCGACAGAAAGAAGATGATCAGTTATCCGCAATTTTGTTTTAGTATTTTCTCATAAGATGCCCTCCAGTGCACTCGAAATGAAACACAATTAGATTACTTCAAACAGAAGCACTGATTTTATTATAATCAATAAGTGCTACTCTTTGGGGCAGTCTCATCTGTGTACTTGACCTTAATAACTTGTCAAAGTACTGCATTTTATCTCTGGTTGCTACCCTAATTGTAGCACATTTACTGTAGTTTTAATGTAAGTGCTAACAAGTTGGGGCAACTTTCAGTGAAATTATACACCAACAACATGGTATGGGCATCTGTAGTCAAACTCAGTGTTGAAATACTAACATGATGGTTTAGGTTTTAAGAGATTTAATCAAATTCTTTTAGACTTTTAATCAGTAAAATATCAAATGTTACAGTAAAACTATCCTTTGTCTGTGTGAATTTAGTTAGCCTAAGGTGATAATAGGCAATCAATGTGTGAATCACCTGTTTTTTTCATATGGTCTAATCTACCATCATCACTTCTCATATTGGAATTTGTGGGTTGGACTGTGAACAATTTCAAGTTCTCATTAGCTTCTGAGCATTTAAATAAACCCAAGCTTGGACAACTACCTCAGAATAAGAAACACAATCGACTGGTAAGTACCACTCTGCAGATCAACAGGTATGTAACAATAATATATTTTAATGGTTAATTTATCAGCATAAGATCTGATAAAAAACACTACTTATGGCTCAATGTCACAACTGATACCCTAACAATGCTTCTGAGCTTACTGAACTATTTTGGAAATGCTGTTTGCTAGTTGTTGTATGTTACTGAAACAAGGAAAGATTCTTTCTGTAATTTATTAAACTAAAGTCACTTGAAAGAATGTCCAATACTATCTAAAGAAAGCACAATTAGATATAATTGTGCTTAAATTCTCTATTGAGACTTTGTACAATAATAGAAATGTAGTAAATGTACTTTCAATGGTAATTAATGCAGGTATAGTTTCAACAAAGAAGAATGTCAGCATTATTGTCACATTTGATACCCTAACAATGGCTCTGACCTGTCTGAATCATTTGGTAAGTGCTATTTGTTGGGGTAGTTTCCAGTGATTGAATCGACAGAAAGAAGATGATCAGTTATCCTGCAATTTTGTTTTAGTATTTTCTCATAAGATGCCCTCCAATGCACTCGAAATGAAACACAATTAGATTACTTCAAACAGAAGCACTGATTTTATTATAATCAATAAGTGCTACTCTTTGGGGCAGTCTCATCTGTGTACTTGACCTTAATAACTTGTCAAAGTACCGCATTTTATCTCTGGTTGCTACCCTAATTGTAGCACATTTACTGTAGTTTTAATGTAAGTGCTAACAAGCTAACCTCAGTGTGTTTTCCTAATTAGCACACATTTACTGCAGTTTTATCAAAACTCGTGGCCTTTAAGGTTTGGCCAGATGCTGCAAGCTTGTGTCACTGACAAAGATAAAGGAGTTTCCAAAATAAATTCTCTTTCAAGACTTTGTACAATGATTGAAATATTGTAAGTGTACTTTCAATGTTAATCAATGCAGGTATAGTTTCAACGAAGAAGAATGTCAGCATTATTGTCACATTTGATACCCTAACAATGGCTCTGACCTGTCTGAATCATTTGGTAAGTGCTATTTGTTGGGGTAGTTTCCAGTGATTGAATCGACAGAAAGAAGATGATCAGTTATCCTTGGTTTTCTTTTAGTATTTTCTCATAAGATGCCCTCCAATGCACACGAAATTAAACACAATTAGATTACTTCAAACAGAAGCACTGATTTTATTATAATCAATAAGTGCTACTCTTTGGGGCAGTCTCATCTGTGTACTTGACCTTAATAACTTGTCAAAGTACTGCATTTTATCTCTGGTTGCTACCCTAATTGTAGCACATTTACTGTAGTTTTAATGTAAGTGCTAACAAGTTGGGGCAACTTTCAGTGAAATTATACACCAACAACATGGTATGGGCATCTGTAGTCAAACTCAGTGTTGAAATACTAACATGATGGTTTAGGTTTTAAGAGATTTAATCAGATACTTTTAGACTTTTAATCAGTAAAATATCAAATGTGACAGTAAAACTATCCTTTGTCTGTGTAGATTGAGTTAGCCTAAGGTGATAATAGGCAATCAATGTGTGAATCACCTGGTTCTTTCATATGGTCTAATCTGCCATCATCACTTCTCATATTGGAATTTGTGGGTTGGACTGTGAACAATTTCAAGTTCTCATTAGCTTCTGAGCATTTAAATAAACACAAGCTTGGACAACTACCTCAGAATAAGAAACACAATCGACTGGTAAGTACCACTCTGCAGATCAACAGGTACGTAACAATAATATATTTTAATGGTTAATTTATCAGCATAATATCTGATAAAAAAAACACTACTTATGGCTCAATGTCACATACCCTAACAATGCTTATGACCTTCCTGAACTACTTTGGAAATGCTGTTTGCTAGCCCATAGGAAAAACTATTTGCTCATTGGTTGCTTTTTCTAAGCTCAGGAGACATAGTTGTGATTCTCATCAAATACATATAGACGCAAATGAGAGATGTCTAACAGAGTCAAAACTGAGATTGTGGTGAGAGAAGCTTGAATTATCTCTATTATCTAAATTAGGTGTCAGCTTTGTCTTCCCATGTTTCTCCTAAAATCCATTAGGAGAAATAAGAGTAGACACAACGGAGATATGAGAAATATGAGACTTTAACATGAACTGGTCAAGGGAAATACTGTAACTATACTTTTAATCCCATTTAATCCCATTGTTTCTTCCCATATTCCTATAACATGACCAAACATTAGATTAAATGTATGGAACATGAAGTTGACAAATTTGATAAAAAGGATTTAGGAACTTACTTAGTATTCCATTTACTTTACTTTATCCAAAATTGTCTTGCCCTCAGGGACTTTGCCATGCTTTCCAAAACGCTACAGAGTTTGAACATTCTTCATAAGTTAAGAACTGATCAAAGAGTAGATGGAAAAAAAAGATGAAGACAGTCCTTCTTTGACTCTTGGTGAATAGCTGCTAGTTTGGTAGAGGACAAGAGCAGACCAATGTCTGCGTAAAGTTCTTGTTGGCCAGGTCTGGTTTGAGGCATCAGCACTCCACTTTCACGTGATTTGTAGTCTTCCATCTTATCTATAAAATCTCTGAGTGCCTGTAGGTGTTCAAGATCTGAAACAGAAAAGGTAGGAGTAAAAGCTTTTCCAGTGGATGAGGAATTATTAATGAATCAGAAATGTCCATTTACATGCAATTATTTTACTTACTCATGCTGGACAGCACATCTTTCATCATCTTATTCTCTTTAAGTAATGCCTGTACCTCCAGCTTGCATGTTTCACATGGCTCCCATTGTTCATTTTCATAGGATGCGTTCTGTGATCTGACTGTGGGTTCCTCAGGCTCTAATCCAAGCTGGTCATCCTGAATTGTAACTTCAGCTGAGGGGTGAGGTATAAACAGGTTATACAGAAGCCCCAAAAATGCTTCTTTTGGGGTTGAATTATGTGTAATGGTTTGTCTTTGATGTTCATCTAAATCTAGTAAACCTGGCTGGTCTAGATTACAATAATCAGATGGTGTCATGGTCTGTGGATTAAAAGGCTTAATAGGGCATGGTAATTGCACAGATTGATGTTGGGTTGGTGGCAATCCTGGAGACGGAGGCTGGGTTAGTGCAGAGAAAGGACCATGTTCAGCTGGTGCAGAAGCGACCCGATTCTGTTAATAAAATGATTCCGCAGATGCATAATTTCTTTTTATGTCCTTCTTTGCACCCTGCTTTTGGTCACAGAACCCAATGTGATCTACAGTGGCATTATAAAATTTGTTGTCTAACCATCTTGCAAGAACTCGAGTTCCTGGAATAAGTCCCTCATAGCTAGTAATTGGCAACTCCTTTTCTGTACTGTAAGTATGTCGCAGGTCTTACAAATTCTTTCAGTATATCCATCTTCAAATGTTAGAAAAACATAAAGTCCTGTAATTGTAAGAATAAATCAGAAGGCAATAAACAATCACTAGAAATACAACATTGAAGCTTTTTGATTCATAATAAACCCCAATACATATTTGCACATTACATTTAACATCCAACCACCAAAAATTTCCCAAACACTGTAAGCAAGCATATAGCAGTAGAGTGTATTTAATTTAAACTTAATTTAAATGAAGCCTTTAATACAATTGACTGTCAAAACTATTAAACTTATTTACCTTCTTGTTCTTCATTTTGTAGGGCAGTGGCTGGCCCACTGACCTTTGTTTTTTTTGATTGGGTTACGGATTCTTTTAGGTATCTCCTTCACACTGATCTCTGTTCTGTGGATAGGACCAAATTATGATAAACAAATTCTCAGTACCATAAACTATGCCTAATAAAAAGATCTTTGTGGGCAACTTACCTTCTCTTTCTGCTTCCCTCACTGTTTAGTGCCATTACACTTGGTGGTAAAATGCCAGTTTTTACAATGGGCAATATAAATGTTGTGTTTATGGTTATTTGTATCTATGGTTTGAACCGTCTCCTACTTGTTTAAGTGCACCATGACATTCATGGCAATCATCGCTCACAGGTGAACTGCACACCTGATGTAATCAGTGCAACACCTATACTGAAAAGTGAGACAAAATACTTTAGCTAAAAATGTCAGATGTGTTTGGCTAATTTATAAAAGAAGCAGTGCAAATAAACTTGCCACAGTATTGTTTGTTTTCATTTTTTAAGCAAGTTATTTGGTTGAGTAGTACAGTATATACTCTTGAGTCACAAGAGAAAGGATGGCACAAATAACCATTAATCAGTCTCGTTGGAGAAGGAAAATTAAGAACCAATCAAAAATCAAAAGATACAGAAGAAAAATCATCAAAGTGAGAATTTACCCTGCTGAAAAATCCAGAATGAATTCCATGCTGGTCCAGGCTGGTTTTTACTGGTTCAAGCTGATATAGTGCTGGTATAATGCTGGTCAGTGCTGGTATAGTGCTGGTATAGATTGGTGGCCAGCATAGTCATGGTGTTATCAAGCAAAACAGGGCTGGTGTAGCTGATTAACCAGTATGGTGTTGCTGGAATGAGCTTTATGGGAGCAACCTTTATTTTTGCTTGTGTATGTTTCTATGTAAACACACTAATATAAGATTAAAACACAATATATTGGAATATATTTCATTATAAGTGTGTTATTTATTTTGTTCTCTCTTTTGAATAAAGAACTGAAATAAGAAAACTCAAAAAGCTTTGAATAACAAAGAATAAAAAACATTTAAAAATCGTTCGTTAGGGATTAAAATGTCTCCACAAATTAAATATAGTAATACCAACAAATGGTGACTTCCCGGGCTCCATGAGGGAAGCAGCATATAAATCATACAGAATGATGGTTCTTGAAAGATATATATAAATTAAGATACTCAATTAAGAGGTAGTTAAGTTGTTTGTTTTTTTAGTAAAGCGATAATGTGAAGAGGTATTACCCAGCATTAGCGTTGCTATGCAACCTTTAAAGCAACTATGTTCAAGAAGGTACAGTAAATGTAGTTCCTGCACTTTCCAAAAATAAATCTTGCAATGTTTTTGACTACATTATATACCTTACAGTGTTTATCGAAATTAGTATAAGTGTACGTGTTCCAGATCATCAGGTTTTGCCACCGTAATTAGGATTTTGTTTTGGGATATATTTTTGTTTTGGCTTCTACATGGCGATTCTGCTGATATATATAAGATAATTCTCTAGAAAATGGTCTTGGTCTTTATTTAACTATGAATATGCACTAAGACACACCAGCAGCCAGCACCTAATGCTGGACAAGCATACCACCATCCCAAGCTGGTCCTAGCATGCAAAACATACCTTATGCTGGACCAGCAATGCTGGTTTTTTTAGCAGGGTGGGAAATCTAAAAAAAATTAAACAAATCTTTGATAATGCAGGTCCCTCATGAGCACAGTGAGTGATGTAGCTGAGATCTCTTATGAAGCTTTAGAGGAGATAAATGTGAGAGTGTGAGTGTCTCTATCTAAGGAGAATAATCTGAGCACAGTGAGTGATGTAGCTGAGATCTCTTATGAAGCTTTAGAGGAGATAAATGTGAGAGTGTGAGTGTCTATCTAAGAAGAATAATCTGAGCACAGTGAGCGATGTAGCTGAGATCTCTTAAGAAGATTTAGAGGAGATAAATGTGAGAGTGTGAGTGTCTCTGGTTAAGGAGATTAATCTGAGCACAGTGAGTGATGTGGCTGAGATCTCTTATGAAGCTTTAGAGGAGACAAACATGAAAGAATGTCATTTTTTGTCTCAGAAGAAACATATGAGAAGCAGGAGACTTAGCCTTATGTCTCAGTTTGATGTTCACTTGATCTCATTTCTGTCTAGGAGAAAGATGTGAGTTGAGAAGGAGATATCATGTTTGATTTTCCTTTCCTCTGGGAGTTGTTGTATGTTACTGAAACAAGGAAAGATTCCTTTTAGCATGCCCTGTACAAGGAAGAAACCTATACTGATGTTTTTTTTGTGAACTTTAATTCAAACACACATATCACCAACGTATGAACTTTTGCCTCTTCCGAGGGGCTGCAAATATATATAAAACCTTAATTGTATTTGTAATATCACTGTGTAAAACTGCGCTAGCCAGAGCATGTGCCTCGTGAAACAAAAAAAAGGGGGGGGCGTAGCCTCAATCCGTAAATCAAAGCCAAAGGTTTCAAAATAAATGTCATATTCCATTTCCTGTCATAAAACATTCCCACCAAATTATGAGTTTTTTTTATAGCAAGATAACCACAACAAAGAATTTTCAACAAGAAATAACCATTTCTCTTACTTAGTTTATTAACATTCTAATATCAGAATTAGCTTTTGCACAGGACGCTCTACACCAGAAAGCTTATTACTCCGTTGACCCTTGTTATTCAGTCTCTTATCTCCAAAGGAGATTTTCACTCTTCTCACAAGTCCGTCCTTGTCGCAAACAGTCTCCAGGACTCTGGCAAGTTTCCATTCACACAGTTACAGTGACAGTTCATCAGTGTCATCAGTGCCCAACACAATATCACCTCTCTTAGGTTTCTTTTTGGTGAGTGCCAGTGCTGTCTAGCAATAATGTTGTCCACCTGCACCAGAACTGTTCAGTCAAAAACTGCACACCATGCCATCTTTTTGCTCCATAAAGCTCCTCCTTTAGGAAGTCACCAGGTGGGGGCAGTGACTGGATTTCATGTAGAGCAGGTGGTTAGGGGTAAGTTGTTCCAAGCTGTCAGTGTTGTTAAGGTTGTCTACAGTCAGTGGGCGGCTGTTGACTATGGCCATAGCTTCATAGAATACTGCACTCTGGTTAGACCATTGGTTATTTTGTTGCCTTATCCTTGTACATGTGTAATGACAATAAAGTTGAATCTAATCTAATCTAATCCAAAGAAACACCTTAATGATTTAATGAATGTGTCAGTGGATAGATCCTCTAATAGCTCAATGTGAATGGCTTGGGAGCAAAAGCAATTGAACAAAAGTCCATACCGTTTATGTGATTGTCAGCCTTCTGTAGTTATGAAAGGACCGAAACAGTCCACACTGCAGTATGTAAATGGTGGCGAGAGAGGGCTCTAAGTGTTCTGCAGATAGGTCGTTCATTCTCTGACCCTCAGGAGCCTTATGGAGTCTGCGGCAGATGACACACTGCAGGATGAAAGAAGCAACGGTTCTGCTCATCCCTGGGATCCAGTAGTCACTGGATCTGATTTCCTTTGCGGTGAAGCCTTTTCCTTAGTGTTTTACTTTATCATGACAGTGAGCTATTATGAGTCTGTGTCTCTGAAAATGTCTAAAGGGAACAGTTTGTGGTGATGTGGGAGCTGTTTTAATTTGTCTAATAGTTTTATCTCCTTTCCATATGTTTGGTTTTGTACATCCTGAATGATGACACGTACTGAGCTTTCTTGGCACACTCACTGTAGCCGGCACACCTGATTTGACTTTCTTGGCCCTTCTTATGAGGCGTGCTACAGTTTTGACTGTTCTAGTCCATGACGAGAACTTGGACAAAATTTCTGTGAGGCTGAATGTCTCTGTAACTTTGGTTAACATTGTCTGGGTTTTTCTGACTTCTGGATCTCCAAGACACAGTTCCAGCTCTACTCTTTGTGTTGTGGGCAGGTCCTTCTCCCAAAGAAAGGAGGGGCCTGTGAACCAGTTAGGTGAGAGAGATTTGTCCCAATTGATACCTTGGTGACACATTTCCTGCAGGATCCTTTTTCCGCAAAGTACATACGGTGCCAGGAAGCTAAGGTGGTCGTAGATGGATGCAACAGTAGATAAGATGCCTCGACCCTTTGCTGGTTGGTCCTTTAAAGTGTTGTCAGATCTGAAACAGTCCCTTTCAACGTTGGATGCCTAAGGCCCGTTCTTGTGGCATGTCTTTGAATGTTAAGTCCTTTGTTTTTGTCTCTATTGCACATTCAGATGGTGGGATGCTTTGTAGAACAGCATGGCTATTTGAGATACATTTGTGTAGATGGAGCCCTCCATGCTTGCACATCTCTGTGGCCTCTGTGTCTGTGCTTGTGACTCCATCGTCCACATAAAAGTCCCTTTCCATGAACTCAGATTCTGCCGGGTGTGTGTGACAGAGTTCTTTAGCTAAATACCTTAGTCTGTAATTTGCATACCCTGGGGATGATGTCGCACTGGAAAGATGTACCTTCATTGTGTATACCCGGGGATGTGTCTCTGTGTTGCTGTTTTTCCACCACAGAAAACTCAGGTAATCTCTGTCGTAATGCTGAATGTGAAACTGGTGGAACATCTTCTCTATATCGCACATAAGAGCAATAGGATTTTGTCTGAACCGAAGGAGGATGCCTGTTTGTTAATCAGGTCTGGCCCTTGGAGAAGATGATCATTTAGACTTGTACCATTGTATTTGGCTGAACAATCGAACACAATGCGTAGTTTTGTGGGCTTTTTGGGGTGGTATATGCCGTGATGGGAAATGTACCATCGTTCACCTTGTTTTCCTTCATTGTGTACTTTTTTAACATCACCTCTTTCAATATTGTCTTTCGTGTAAGTTATGTAGTCTCTTTTGTACTTTTCATCTTTGTTTAACTTTCACTTTAAGTGTTCGAGTCTGATTTCAGCAAGCTTTCTGTTGTCAGGTAAGTGTGGTCTTTGTCTGAACGTTATAGGCATCTCATAGTGTCTTTGTTCGTTTTTTCCTTATTCCCTCCGTAAACTTGTCCAAAAAGATGAGATCCTCTTGTGAGACTGTTTTGTCATTTGCTCTGTGTCCTTAAAATCTGACTCTAGCACATGAATAATGTCTATGGGAGTAACAGGGGGAAATTCCTTTATTATAATTCTATGACACAAACTTGACTGAGTTTCATTGAGCGCTGGTGTGGAGCCTCAAATGATACTCCACCCTAGGTCTGTGCGGATGGAATATGGCTCCTCAACTTCTCCTAATAGAACTTGTCTTGGAGCTAACGTTCTGGGACAGTTAAACCCTATAAGGAGTCCAACATCACAACTCAAAAGAGGTGGTATCTTATCAGCAATTTCTGTCAGATGGGGCCATTGTTTTGCTGTGTCACTAGTGGGTATGTTGTCATAGTTAACTGGAATAAAGTCTTTGGTATATGAGGGGGGTAGGTCGATGCGAATATCTGAATCATAAACTCTTACACGCATTCCAGAAACTCTGTGACTCTTAACAGTAGAGTGAACACCCAGCATGGTAGTTAGCTTTAACTTCACAGGGTGAGTGTCTGCTCTTAGCTGTTTGCTTAATTCTTCACAGACAAATGTGCTGTCACTTTGTGTGTCTAATAGTGTGTAAACTAATTGCTCTTTAGACGGGCTCTGAACTGTAGACACCCAGACGGGAACAATCATGGATGTGCTACTTGATTGACTCACCTTAGTAACGTTGAGAGCGGTGACTGTCGCGGTTTCATTTGGAGTGTTTGTGCGGGGTTTTCGGAGCTTTGAGATCTTACATATGCCTTAAAATTGTCAGTGTGCAGACAAGTGGGATGCATTCCTTTACAAATGTCACAAGTGTGGCAATGGCAACAATCTTTGGCGTTATGGCCCACTTATCCAAGCATCCATAGCACAGTTTATTGGCCTTAACATATGTGCGCCTCTCTTCTAAGGGCTGATCTAAAAAGTTTGGGCACTTTTTCAACTTGTGATTTTCATCTTTACAAAATATGCAGGGTACCTTTAATTTTGTTTTGCTTGTCTTTGACTTGTTGTTTTGTATTGTGGCCTGCGTTGTGAAGACTTGTGTGGATCTGTTTGGTTTAAAGTCCTTTGTGTTTCTTTTCTCATAGGGTGAGCTGTGTGAGTGAAGAGCATATGAAGAAGTGATCGGGTTGCATGCTAACTCTGCTTCAAGTGCCACAAAAATTCTGGCACTGGAATTCTGTTTATAGCTATGCTGTTTTGAATTGCTTGGGCCAACTGGGAAATGTTCGTGAGAGGTGCTCGCGTACCAATTTAAGTGTCTGGATTGTTCGTTGTTTGATTTGACATATGGATAGACACATTGTTTTGTGGTATTAATGGAGGTAAGCCACTACAGGGAGCTGGTGCTTCATGGACAGATTGGTGGTCAACAGGCATAACATTTGATTGTTTTTGCTGATTGTAGATCTCAAGTTTTGTGCGAGCTGCTTGCATTTCCTGTTCTGCCCTTAAATGCTCAAGTTCTGATTCTATATCTTTCATTTTTTCCTTTTGTTTAATTTCCTCTTGCACAATTTTATATTCTGCTTCCTTTACAGCCAACTCCGCAGTTGCATCAACCCTTTTAGCTGCGTTGCTTGAAGTGTCAGACTGCTTACCAACGCTGGACTAAGAGGCGGTACCATAGATGGAGCAGGCGTACTGTTGTGACGGTAGCTGATGAAGATGCTGCTTTCTCTTTCTGCATCAAAATCACCGTCTATTTCCATTATATGTTCATTAAGTATTTTATTATAATGTCCTTAGTTACTGCTTCACAAGAGTCCATTTTGCGTCTTGTGTCAGTGGAAGGCAGAATACGCTCCCTTATTTCATTGTACACCTTCATCATGTTGTTCAAACTATTTTCAATGTCATCGGCCATTGCACACAACTTGTGCTCTGATAAGTCCATCATTAGGCTTTCTCTGGATTTTCTGATTAGCCCTTTCCATTGTTCATAGAGACTCATCAGTTTTTGTGCCTTTTAATCAATTTGTCTTATTGGTAGGCTAGCATTTTCTCCGTTAACGCACTAGGCCTCTCTGAATGCCTGGGTAATGATAACTCGTTAGTAGCCTCCATTTTATGGAGTCTGACTAATTGTTTTTCTTTGCATTCAATATCGTTCTTTAACTCCTGTTTTGACATGTTATCTATATCTCCTTGAAGTAATAAAGCTTTCGTTTCATGGATTTCGGCTTGCAGCTTACGTGTTTGCTCTTCGATACCATCCATGTTCCGTGCTCTTACCGTTGTCTTTAGTGCTCGATGAAGCACACTGAGGTGAAGTTCTTACTGTAGCATGCCCCCGAACAAGAATGAGACTTATACTGATGGTTTTTTGTGAACTTTAATTCAAACACACATATCACCAACGTAAGAACTTTTGCCTCTTCCGAGGGGTTGCAAATACATATATAAAACCTTATTGGTAATATTACTATTGGTATTGGTAATATCACTATGTAAAACTGCGCTAGCCAGAGTGCACGCCTTGTGAAACAAAAAAGAACAGTGTTGTAATGTAACGGAGTACAACTACTTTGTTACTGTACTTAAGTAGAAATTTCACATATCTGTACTTTACTTCACTATTTAAATTTATGTCAACTTTCACATTTACTCCACAACATTTCCTAGAAAAAATTTATACTTTTACTCTTCTATATTTCCACTAAGCATCTTTGTTACTCGTTACTACAAAATAAAATTGGAAGAAATGTGTGTGACTGCGATAAGGGAGGCTTGGCGAATCACAGCTCCTAGATTGCATTACGCACGGCGGCACAGTCTACAGAGAAACACAGGCACGCACAGCGTGCAGGCACAGTCAGAGCTGGAGGCATTTTTCTATAACGTTAATCGGCGGAACCGGCAACCAAAATCAGTGAAATTTCAGTATCCTTACTAGCAGAGTTGATAGCACAAACAAAATATTAATGCAAATAATCTATTAAATACTAAATAAAAAAAAAACATTTATTGATTTGGTCTTTGTGTTGTGAATATTTTTTTTATTAATGATTGCATTCATTGGACACACTGATCGTAGAGAATGCACACATACATGAACTGATTTGATTCAAGACTAGTATCATTACATCATGCATAAAATTTTGGTGTCCACTTTTGCCATTTTAAATAATGCCATAACTTTTGGCTTACTAGGTAGTCATATAATATATAATATAAAACTCTTCTTGATTTAAATTCTCACTGAGGGCTAAGCTCATTTGAAAGAACATCCAATACTAACTAAAGAAAGCACAATTAGACTACTTCATAAGTGGTTCACTTTGGGGTACTCTCATCTGTGTGTTTGACTTTGCTGTCTTCTGTGAATGCAACATACCTCAGTGTGTTTTCCTAATTAGAACATATTTACTTACGTACCTCAGAATGAGAAACAAAATCAACTAGGTCCGAGAGGTCCCGGGTTCAAATCCCGGACGAGCCCTGGCTTTGCGTGGAATAGACTATGCCTTGGTGGAACAAATCCAGAGGAATCTTGAAGTGAGCTGGCTTTTGCTCCTTATGACAACCAAGATTAATGACTTATGTAGTCTTTAATGCAAAAGTACACCATGATAACCCAAATTCACAACGTTTGGATGCTAATGTAGGTTCACAAAGCCATGGGCATTAACAGTAAGGAAACATCCGCCATTGTTGTTGTGTTTGTGTTTGCCGCTGCTGCGCTGGGTTACTTGACAAGTAAACAGTGACGTCAGACTCGGCTCTGCGATACTCTCTAACCGATGGAAAGGCAAACCGGGTCTTAGAAGGTTCGCCAGTTGAACCAAATTTGAACCAGCACTCGGTTCTTTTTGGTGGAAAAGAGGCATTAGTGCCCTAACCTTTGGTCGTTGGATTGTAGTCTATTGCAGGACACCATGCTAACACTCATTCACACCTAGGGGCAATCCAGTCAAATCAGCTAGTGGCATGCTTTAGGGGCATGTAGAGGACGTGCAAAACTAGAGTTTCTGCCACTTAATATGGGCTTGATTTGTGTTTTATGCACAATTCAGTAAGAACTTGGTCATGTCTCCTTGCCAACAGATTGGGGTTAATGAAATTATTGCAAAAGCAGTGCTCTGAAATGTTTAGCATGATCTCAGAGAACAGGACAGAAATGTTTGCAGGATTTGTAAAATTCCAAACATGCTCACCAAAGTGAAGTGGTGCAGTGTGGCTCGTTGGTCTAGGGGTATGATTCTCGCTTTGGGTGCGAGAGGTCCCGGGTTCAAATCCCGGACGAGCCCTGGCTTTGCGTGGAATAGACTATGCCTTGGTGGAACAAATCCAGAGGAATCTTGAAGTGAGCTAGCTTTTGCTCCTTATGACAACCAAGAGTAATGACTTATGTAGCTCAAATGCAAAAGTACACCATGATAACCCAAATTTATACCTATTTGCAATCCAGTGAGAACTCGAAAAACTGCAGGTTTGTAGGTTCTCGCATTGGCACCACAAATAACCTGAGATCAGAATCAAAACAGGAATACAGGAGCTAGGTCAATGTCATTCATTAACTCCAATCTGTTTCATTAACTCCAATCTGTTAGGTCATTCAAATCCCAGATGAGCCCTTCCCCTTACTCTTGAATGACTGTTGATTAGTTAGCGGGCTCTTGTTTCTCACGTCATCTGAGTTTCCTGCAGTATAAAGCTCAATGTCAAGAGGTTCTTGCTTGGCCACTTGTATCTCGAGGGGTCCAAAGAGGTTCAGAATTCTATTGACATTTAGTGCCCTAACCTTTGGTGGTTGGATTGATTCCAGTCTGTTTATCACAGAGGCAGTGTATCTGCAAATGCATGTTGTGGGAAAAAAATTATTTGCAACCCTCATCGAACAGAAAAACACAGAGTATCTTGCAGATTGAGTCCAAGAGTCCAAAGAAAACTCTTGAAATGTTTGCAGGATTTGTAAAAATCCAAACATGCACACCAAACCAAGATGGTGCAATTTGGCTCGTTGGTCTAGGGGTATGATTCTCGCTTAGGGTGCAAAATCCCGGACGAGCCCTGGCTTTGCGTGGAATAGACTATGCCTTGGTGGAACAAATCCAGAGGAATCTTGAAGTGAGCTAGCTTTTGCTCCTTATGACAACCAAGAGTAATGACTTATGTAGCTCAAATGCAAAAGTACACCATGATAACCCAAATTTATACCTATTTGCAATCCAGTGAGAACTCGAAAAACTGCAGGTTTGTAGGTTCTCGCATTGGCACCACAAATAACCTGAGATCAGAATCAAAACAGGAATACATGGAGCTAGGTCAATGTCATTCATTAACTCCAATCTGTTTCATTAACTCCAATCTGTTAGGTCATTCAAATCCCAGATGAGCCCTTCCCCTTACTCTTGAATGACTGTTGATTAGTTAGCGGGCTCTTGTTTCTCACGTCATCTGAGTTTCCTGCAGTATAAAGCTCAATGTCAAGAGGTTCTTGCTTGGCCACTTCGTATCTCGAGGGGTCCAAAGAGGTTCAGAATTCTATTGACATTTAGTGCCCTAACCTTTGGTGGTTGGATTGTAGTCTACTGCAGGACACCAGGCTAACACTCATTCACACCTAGGGACAATCCAGTCAAATCAGCTAGTGGCATATTTAGGGACATGTAGAGGATGTGCAAAAGTACACACAGGAAATAACAAGAGCATGCAATCAAAGCACGGACACCAAATCTATGTGAAGGATATACTTATCTAATAGATTAATTGGCTGCTTAATCTGATATCTATGTTAACTACAGCTAAACTAACAGCAAAAAATATATATATATACATGCCTAAACTGATTCACCAAATGAGTAGAAAATGTAGCAGGCAGGTCAGCAAAGGTGTAACAGAGATAGAAACAGAAGTACATTGATTCCAGTCTGTTTATCACAGAGGCAGTGTATCTGCAAATGCATGTTGTGGGAAAAAAATTATTTGCAACCCTCATCGAACAGAAAAACACAGAGTATCTTGCAGATTGATAAAGAGTCCAAAGAAAACTCAGAGTTTCTGCCAGTTAATATGGGCTTGATTTGTGGATTCGTGCCCTTTTGCCCTTTGTGATTTGGGCTTGATTTGTGTTCTATGCGCAAGTCCGTAAGAACTTGGTCATGTCTCCTTTCCAACAGATTGGAGTTAATGAAATTATTGCAAAAGTAGTGATCTATAATGTTTAGCTTGAACCCAGAGCACAGGACAGAAATGTTTGCAGGATTTGTAAAATTCCAAACATGCACACCAACCCAGGGTGGTGCAATTTGGCTCGTTGGTCTAGGGGTATGATTCTCGCTTAGGGTGCGAGAGGTCCCGGGTTCAAATCCCGGACGAGCCCTGGCTTTACGTGGGATAGACTATGCCATGGTGGAACAAATCCAGAGGAATCTTGAAGTGAGCTGGCTTTTGCTCCTTATGACAACCAAGATTAATGACTTATGTAGCTCAAATGCGAAAGTACACCATGATAACCCAAATTTATACCTATTTGCAATCCAGTGAGAACTCGAAAAACTGCAGGTTTGTAGGTTCTCGCATTGGCACCACAAATAACCTGAGATCAGAATCAAAACAGGAATACTGGAGCTAGGTCAATGTCATTCATTAACTCCAATCTGTTTCATTAACTCCAATCTGTTAGGTCATTCAAATCCCAGATGAGCCCTTCCCCTTACTCTTGAATGACTGTTGATTAGTTAGCGGGCTCTTGTTTCTCACGTCATCTGAGTTTCCTGCAGTATAAAGCTCAATGTCAAGAGGTTCTTGCTTGGCCACTTGTATCTCGAGGGGTCCAAAGAGGTTCAGAATTCTATTGACATTTAGTGCCCTAACCTTTGGTGGTTGGATTGTAGTCTACTGCAGGACACCAGGCTAACACTCATTCACACCTAGGGACAATCCAGTCAAATCAGCTAGTGGCATATTTAGGGACATGTAGAGGATGTGCAAAAGTACACACAGGAAATAACAAGAGCATGCAATCAAAGCACGGACACCAAATCTATGTGAAGGATATACTTATCTAATAGATTAATTGGCTGCTTAATCTGATATCTATGTTAACTACAGCTAAACTAACAGCAAAAAATATATATATACATGCCTAAACTGATTCACCAAATGAGTAGAAAATGTAGCAGGCAGGTCAGCAAATGTGTAACAGAGATAGAAACAGAAGTACATTGATTCCAGTCTGTTTATCACAGAGGCAGTGTATCTGCAAATGCATGTTGTGGGAAAAAAATTATTTGCAACCCTCATCGAACAGAAAAACACAGAGTATCTTGCAGATAGATAAAGAGTCCAAAGAAAACTCAGAGTTTCTGCCAGTTAATATGGGCTTGATTTGTGGATTCGTGCCCTTTTGCCCTTTGTGATTTGGGCTTGATTTGTGTTCTATGCGCAAGTCCGTAAGAACTTGGTCATGTCTCCTTTCCAACAGATTGGAGTTAATGAAATTATTGCAAAAGTAGTGATCTATAATGTTTAGCTTGAACCCAGAGCACAGGACAGAAATGTTTGCAGGATTTGTAAAATTCCAAACATGCACACCAACCCAGGGTGGTGCAATTTGGCTCGTTGGTCTAGGGGTATGATTCTCGCTTAGGGTGCGAGAGGTCCCGGGTTCAAATCCCGGACGAGCCCTGGCTTTACGTGGGATAGACTATGCCATGGTGGAACAAATCCAGAGGAATCTTGAAGTGAGCTGGCTTTTGCTCCTTATGACAACCAAGATTAATGACTTATGTAGCTCAAATGCGAAAGTACACCATGATAACCCAAATTCGCCACGTTTGGATGCTAATGTAGGTTCACAAAGCCATGGGCATTAACAGTAAAGCAACATCCGCCGTTGTTGTTGTGTTTGCCGCTGCTGCACTGGGTTACGTGACAAGTATACAGTGACGTCAGACTCGGCTCTGTGATGCTCTCTAACCGATGGAAAGGCAAACCGGGTCTTAGAAGGTTCGCCAGTTGAACCAAATTTGAACCAGCACTCGGTTCTTTTTGGTGGAAAAGAGGCATTAGTGCCCTAACCTTTGGTCGTTGGATTGTAGTCTACCGCAGGACACCATGCTAACACTCATTCACACCTAGGGGCAATCCAGTCAAATCAGCTAGTGGCATGCTTTAGGGGGCATGTAGAGGACGTGCAAAACTAGAGTTTCTGCCACTTAATATGGGCTTGATTTGTGTTTTATGCACAATTCAGTAAGAACTTGGTCATGTCTCCTTGCCAACAGATTGGGGTTAATGAAATTATTGCAAAAGCAGTGCTCTGAAATGTTTAGCATGATCTCAGAGAACAGGACAGAAATGTTTGCAGGATTTGTAAAATTCCAAACATGCTCACCAAAGTGAAGTGGTGCAGTGTGGCTCGTTGGTCTAGGGGTATGATTCTCGCTTTGGGTGCGAGAGGTCCCGGGTTCAAATCCCGGACGAGCCCTGGCTTTGCGTGGAATAGACTATGCCTTGGTGGAACAAATCCAGAGGAATCTTGAAGTGAGCTAGCTTTTGCTCCTTATGACAACCAAGAGTAATGACCTATGTAGCTCAAATGCAAAAGTACACCATGATAACCCAAATTTATACCTATTTGCAATCCAGTGAGAACTCGAAAAACTGCAGGTTTGTAGGTTCTCGCATTGGCACCACAAATAACCTGAGATCAGAATCAAAACAGGAATACAGGAGCTAGGTCAATGTCATTCATTAACTCCAATCTGTTTCATTAACTCCAATCTGTTAGGTCATTCAAATCCCAGATGAGCCCTTCCCCTTACTCTTGAATGACTGTTGATTAGTTAGCGGGCTCTTGTTTCTCACGTCATCTGAGTTTCCTGCAGTATAAAGCTCAATGTCAAGAGGTTCTTGCTTGGCCACTTGTATCTCGAGGGGTCCAAAGAGGTTCAGAATTCTATTGACATTTAGTGCCCTAACCTTTGGTGGTTGGATTGATTCCAGTCTGTTTATCACAGAGGCAGTGTATCTGCAAATGCATGTTGTGGGAAAAAAATTATTTGCAACCCTCATCGAACAGAAAAACACAGAGTATCTTGCAGATTGAGTCCAAGAGTCCAAAGAAAACTCTTGAAATGTTTGCAGGATTTGTAAAAATCCAAACATGCACACCAAACCAAGATGGTGCAATTTGGCTCGTTGGTCTAGGGGTATGATTCTCGCTTAGGGTGCAAAATCCCGGACGAGCCCTGGCTTTGCGTGGAATAGACTATGCCTTGGTGGAACAAATCCAGAGGAATCTTGAAGTGAGCTAGCTTTTGCTCCTTATGACAACCAAGAGTAATGACTTATGTAGCTCAAATGCAAAAGTACACCATGATAACCCAAATTTATACCTATTTGCAATCCAGTGAGAACTCGAAAAACTGCAGGTTTGTAGGTTCTCGCATTGGCACCACAAATAACCTGAGATCAGAATCAAAACAGGAATACTGGAGCTAGGTCAATGTCATTCATTAACTCCAATCTGTTTCATTAACTCCAATCTGTTAGGTCATTCAAATCCCAGATGAGCCCTTCCCCTTACTCTTGAATGACTGTTGATTAGTTAGCGGGCTCTTGTTTCTCACGTCATCTGAGTTTCCTGCAGTATAAAGCTCAATGTCAAGAGGTTCTTGCTTGGCCACTTGTATCTCGAGGGGTCCAAAGAGGTTCAGAATTCTATTGACATTTAGTGCCCTAACCTTTGGTGGTTGGATTGTAGTCTACTGCAGGACACCAGGCTAACACTCATTCACACCTAGGGACAATCCAGTCAAATCAGCTAGTGGCATATTTAGGGACATGTAGAGGATGTGCAAAAGTACACACAGGAAATAACAAGAGCATGCAATCAAAGCACGGACACCAAATCTATGTGAAGGATATACTTATCTAATAGATTAATTGGCTGCTTAATCTGATATCTATGTTAACTACAGCTAAACTAACAGCAAAAAATATATATATACATGCCTAAACTGATTCACCAAATGAGTAGAAAATGTAGCAGGCAGGTCAGCAAATGTGTAACAGAGATAGAAACAGAAGTACATTGATTCCAGTCTGTTTATCACAGAGGCAGTGTATCTGCAAATGCATGTTGTGGGAAAAAAATTATTTGCAACCCTCATCGAACAGAAAAACACAGAGTATCTTGCAGATAGATAAAGAGTCCAAAGAAAACTCAGAGTTTCTGCCAGTTAATATGGGCTTGATTTGTGGATTCGTGCCCTTTTGCCCGTTGTGATTTGGGCTTGATTTGTGTTCTATGCGCAAGTCAGTAAGAACTTGGTCATGTCTCCTTTCCAACAGATTGGAGTTAATGAAATTATTGCAAAAGTAGTGATCTATAATGTTTAGCTTGAACCCAGAGCACAGGACAGAAATGTTTGCAGGATTTGTAAAATTCCAAACATGCACACCAACCCAGGGTGGTGCAATTTGGCTCGTTGGTCTAGGGGTATGATTCTCGCTTAGGGTGCGAGAGGTCCCGGGTTCAAATCCCGGACGAGCCCTGGCTTTACGTGGGATAGACTATGCCATGGTGGAACAAATCCAGAGGAATCTTGAAGTGAGCTGGCTTTTGCTCCTTATGACAACCAAGATTAATGACTTATGTAGCTCAAATGCGAAAGTACACCATGATAACCCAAATTCGCCACGTTTGGATGCTAATGTAGGTTCACAAAGCCATGGGCATTAACAGTAAAGCAACATCCGCCGTTGTTGTTGTGTTTGCCGCTGCTGCACTGGGTTACGTGACAAGTATACAGTGACGTCAGACTCGGCTCTGTGATGCTCTCTAACCGATGGAAAGGCAAACCGGGTCTTAGAAGGTTCGCCAGTTGAACCAAATTTGAACCAGCACTCGGTTCTTTTTGGTGGAAAAGAGGCATTAGTGCCCTAACCTTTGGTCGTTGGATTGTAGTCTACCGCAGGACACCATGCTAACACTCATTCACACCTAGGGGCAATCCAGTCAAATCAGCTAGTGGCATGCTTTGGGGGCATGTAGAGGACGTGCAAAACTAGAGTTTCTGCCACTTAATATGGGCTTGATTTGTGTTTTATGCACAATTCAGTAAGAACTTGGTCATGTCTCCTTGCCAACAGATTGGGGTTAATGAAATTATGTGATTTGTGTTTTATGCACAATTCAGTAAGAACTTGGTCATGTCTCCTTGCCAACAGATTGGGGTTAATGAAATTATTGCAAAAGCAGTGCTCTGAAATGTTTAGCATGATCTCAGAGAACAGGACAGAAATGTTTGCAGGATTTGTAAAATTCCAAACATGCTCACCAAAGTGAAGTGGTGCAGTGTGGCTCGTTGGTCTAGGGGTATGATTCTCGCTTTGGGTGCGAGAGGTCCCGGGTTCAAATCCCGGACGAGCCCTGGCTTTGCGTGGAATAGACTATGCCTTGGTGGAACAAATCCAGAGGAATCTTGAAGTGAGCTAGCTTTTGCTCCTTATGACAACCAAGAGTAATGACTTATGTAGCTCAAATGCAAAAGTACACCATGATAACCCAAATTTATACCTATTTGCAATCCAGTGAGAACTCGAAAAACTGCAGGTTTGTAGGTTCTCGCATTGGCACCACAAATAACCTGAGATCAGAATCAAAACAGGAATACAGGAGCTAGGTCAATGTCATTCATTAACTCCAATCTGTTTCATTAACTCCAATCTGTTAGGTCATTCAAATCCCAGATGAGCCCTTCCCCTTACTCTTGAATGACTGTTGATTAGTTAGCGGGCTCTTGTTTCTCACGTCATCTGAGTTTCCTGCAGTATAAAGCTCAATGTCAAGAGGTTCTTGCTTGGCCACTTGTATCTCGAGGGGTCCAAAGAGGTTCAGAATTCTATTGACATTTAGTGCCCTAACCTTTGGTGGTTGGATTGATTCCAGTCTGTTTATCACAGAGGCAGTGTATCTGCAAATGCATGTTGTGGGAAAAAAATTATTTGCAACCCTCATCGAACAGAAAAACACAGAGTATCTTGCAGATTGAGTCCAAGAGTCCAAAGAAAACTCTTGAAATGATTGCAGGATTTGTAAAAATCCAAACATGCACACCAAACCAAGATGGTGCAATTTGGCTCGTTGGTCTAGGGGTATGATTCTCGCTTAGGGTGCAAAATCCCGGACGAGCCCTGGCTTTGCGTGGAATAGACTATGCCTTGGTGGAACAAATCCAGAGGAATCTTGAAGTGAGCTAGCTTTTGCTCCTTATGACAACCAAGAGTAATGACTTATGTAGCTCAAATGCAAAAGTACACCATGATAACCCAAATTTATACCTATTTGCAATCCAGTGAGAACTCGAAAAACTGCAGGTTTGTAGGTTCTCGCATTGGCACCACAAATAACCTGAGATCAGAATCAAAACAGGAATACTGGAGCTAGGTCAATGTCATTCATTAACTCCAATCTGTTTCATTAACTCCAATCTGTTAGGTCATTCAAATCCCAGATGAGCCCTTCCCCTTACTCTTGAATGACTGTTGATTAGTTAGCGGGCTCTTGTTTCTCACGTCATCTGAGTTTCCTGCAGTATAAAGCTCAATGTCAAGAGGTTCTTGCTTGGCCACTTGTATCTCGAGGGGTCCAAAGAGGTTCAGAATTCTATTGACATTTAGTGCTCTAACCTTTGGTGGTTGGATTGTAGTCTACTGCAGGACACCAGGCTAACACTCATTCACACCTAGGGACAATCCAGTCAAATCAGCTAGTGGCATATTTAGGGACATGTAGAGGATGTGCAAAAGTACACACAGGAAATAACAAGAGCATGCAATCAAAGCACGGACACCAAATCTATGTGAAGGATATACTTATCTAATAGATTAATTGGCTGCTTAATCTGATATCTATGTTAACTACAGCTAAACTAACAGCAAAAAATATATATATACATGCCTAAACTGATTCACCAAATGAGTAGAAAATGTAGCAGGCAGGTCAGCAAAGGTGTAACAGAGATAGAAACAGAAGTACATTGATTCCAGTCTGTTTATCACAGAGGCAGTGTATCTGCAAATGCATGTTGTGGGAAAAAAATTATTTGCAACCCTCATCGAACAGAAAAACACAGAGTATCTTGCAGATTGAGTCCAAGAGTCCAAAGAAAACAACATGAAATGTTTGCAGGATTTGTAAAAATCCAAACATGCACACCCAGTGTGGCTCGTTGGTCTAGGGGTATGATTCTCGCTTTGGGTGCGAGAGGTCCTGGGTTCAAATCCCGGACGAGCCCTGGCTTTGCATGGAATAGACTATGCCTTGGTGGAACAAATCCAGAGGAATCTTGAAGTGAGCTAGCTTTTGCTCCTTATGACAACCAAGAGTAATGACTTATGTAGCTCAAATGCAAAAGTACACCATGATAACCCAAATTCATACCTATTTGCAATCCAGTGAGAACTCGAAAAACTGCAGGTTTGTAGGTTCTCGCATTGGCACCACAAATAACCTGAGATCAGAATCAAAACAGGAATACTGGAGCTAGGTCAATGTCATTCATTAACTCCAATCTGTTTCATTAACTCCAATCTGTTAGGTCATTCAAATCCCAGATGAGCCCTTCCCCTTACTCTTGAATGACTGTTGATTAGTTAGCGGGCTCTTGTTTCTCACGTCATCTGAGTTTCCTGCAGTATAAAGCTCAATGTCAAGAGGTTCTTGCTTGGCCACTTGTATCTCGAGGGGTCCAAAGAGGTTCAGAATTCTATTGACATTTAGTGCCCTAACCTTTGGTGGTTGGATTGTAGTCTACTGCAGGACACCAGGCTAACACTCATTCACACCTAGGGACAATCCAGTCAAATCAGCTAGTGGCATATTTAGGGACATGTAGAGGATGTGCAAAAGTACACACAGGAAATAACAAGAGCATGCAATCAAAGCACGGACACCAAATCTATGTGAAGGATATACTTATCTAATAGATTAATTGGCTGCTTAATCTGATATCTATGTTAACTACAGCTAAACTAACAGCAAAAATATATATATATACATGCCTAAACTGATTCACCAAATGAGTAGAAAATGTAGCAGGCAGGTCAGCAAAGGTGTAACAGAGATAGAAACAGAAGTACATTGATTCCAGTCTGTTTATCACAGAGGCAGTGTATCTGCAAATGCATGTTGTGGGAAAAAAATTATTTGCAACCCTCATCGAACAGAAAAACACAGAGTATCTTGCAGATAGATAAAGAGTCCAAAGAAAACTCAGAGTTTCTGCCAGTTAATATGGGCTTGATTTGTGGATTCGTGCCCTTTTGCCCTTTGTGATTTGGGCTTGATTTGTGTTCTATGCGCAAGTCCGTAAGAACTTGGTCATGTCTCCTTTCCAACAGATTGGAGTTAATGAAATTATTGCAAAAGTAGTGATCTATAATGTTTAGCTTAAACCCAGAGCACAGGACAGAAATGTTTGCAGGATTTGTAAAATTCCAAACATGCACACCAACCCAGGGTGGTGCAATTTGGCTCGTTGGTCTAGGGGTATGATTCTCGCTTAGGGTGCGAGAGGTCCCGGGTTCAAATCCCGGACGAGCCCTGGCTTTACGTGGGATAGACTATGCCATGGTGGAACAAATCCAGAGGAATCTTGAAGTGAGCTGGCTTTTGCTCCTTATGACAACCAAGATTAATGACTTATGTAGCTCAAATGCGAAAGTACACCATGATAACCCAAATTCGCCACGTTTGGATGCTAATGTAGGTTCACAAAGCCATGGGCATTAACAGTAAAGCAACATCCGCCGTTGTTGTTGTGTTTGCCGCTGCTGCACTGGGTTACGTGACAAGTATACAGTGACGTCAGACTCGGCTCTGTGATGCTCTCTAACCGATGGAAAGGCAAACCGGGTCTTAGAAGGTTCGCCAGTTGAACCAAATTTGAACCAGCACTCGGTTCTTTTTGGTGGAAAAGAGGCATTAGTGCCCTAACCTTTGGTCGTTGGATTGTAGTCTACTGCAGGACACCATGCTAACACTCATTCACACCTAGGGGCAATCCAGTCAAATCAGCTAGTGGCATGCTTTAGGGGCATGTAGAGGACGTGCAAAACTAGAGTTTCTGCCACTTAATATGGGCTTGATTTGTGTTTTATGCACAATTCAGTAAGAACTTGGTCATGTCTCCTTGCCAACAGATTGGGGTTAATGAAATTATTGCAAAAGCAGTGCTCTGAAATGTTTAGCATGATCTCAGAGAACAGGACAGAAATGTTTGCAGGATTTGTAAAATTCCAAACATGCTCACATGAAGTGGTGCAGTGTGGCTCGTTGGTCTAGGGGTATGATTCTCGCTTTGGGTGCGAGAGGTCCCGGGTTCAAATCCCGGACGAGCCCTGGCTTTGCGTGGAATAGACTATGCCTTGGTGGACCAAATCCAGAGGAATCATGAAGTGAGCTAGCTTTTGCTCCTTATGACAACCAAGAGTGATGACTTATGTAGCTCAAATGCAAAAGTACACCATGATAACCCAAATTTATACCTATTTGCAATCCAGTGAGAACTCGAAAAACTGCAGGTTTGTAGGTTCTCGCATTGGCACCACAAATAACCTGAGATCAGAATCAAAACAGGAATACAGGAGCTAGGTCAATGTCATTCATTAACTCCAATCTGTTTCATTAACTCCAATCTGTTAGGTCATTCAAATCCCAGATGAGCCCTTCCCCTTACTCTTGAATGACTGTTGATTAGTTAGCGGGCTCTTGTTTCTCACGTCATCTGAGTTTCCTGCAGTATAAAGCTCAATGTCAAGAGGTTCTTGCTTGGCCACTTGTATCTCGAGGGGTCCAAAGAGGTTCAGAATTCTATTGACATTTAGTGCCCTAACCTTTGGTGGTTGGATTGATTCCAGTCTGTTTATCACAGAGGCAGTGTATCTGCAAATGCATGTTGTGGGAAAAAAATTATTTGCAACCCTTATCGAACAGAAAAACACAGAGTATCTTGCAGATTGAGTCCAAGAGTCCAAAGAAAACTTATGAAATGTTTGCAGGATTTGTAAAAATCCAAACATGCACACCAAACCAAGATGGTGCAATTTGGCTCGTTGGTCTAGGGGTATGATTCTCGCTTAGGGTGCAAAATCCCGGACGAGCCCTGGCTTTGCGTGGAATAGACTATGCCTTGGTGGAACAAATCCAGAGGAATCTTGAAGTGAGCTAGATTTTGCTCCTTATGACAACCAAGAGTAATGACTTATGTATACAGTGACGTCAGACTCGGCTCTGTGATGCTCTCTAACCGATGGAAAGGCAAACCGGGTCTTAGAAGGTTCGCCAGTTGAACCAAATTTGAACCAGCACTCGGTTCTTTTTGGTGGAAAAGAGGCATTAGTGCCCTAACCTTTGGTCGTTGGATTGTAGTCTACCGCAGGACACCATGCTAACACTCATTCACACCTAGGGGCAATCCAGTCAAATCAGCTAGTGGCATGCTTTAGGGGCATGTAGAGGACGTGCAAAACTAGAGTTTCTGCCACTTAATATGGGCTTGATTTGTGTTTTATGCACATTTCAGTAAGAACTTGGTCATGTCTCCTTGCCAACAGATTGGGGTTAATGAAATTATTGCAAAAGCAGTGCTCTGAAATGTTTAGCATGATCTCAGAGAACAGGACAGAAATGTTTGCAGGATTTGTAAAATTCCAAACATGCTCACCAAAGTGAAGTGGTGCAGTGTGGCTCGTTGGTCTAGGGGTATGATTCTCGCTTTGGGATAACCCAAATTTATACCTATTTGCAATCCAGTGAGAACTCGAAAAACTGCAGGTTTGTAGGTTCTCGCATTGGCACCACAAATAACCTGAGATCAGAATCAAAACAGGAATACTGGTGCTAGGTCAATGTCATTCATTAACTCCAATCTGTTTCATTAACTCCAATCTGTTAGGTCATTCAAATCCCAGATGAGCCCTTCCCCTTACTCTTGAATGACTGTTGATTAGTTAGCGGGCTCTTGTTTCTCACGTCATCTGAGTTTCCTGCAGTATAAAGCTCAATGTCAAGAGGTTCTTGCTTGGCCACTTGTATCTCGAGGGGTCCAAAGAGGTTCAGAATTCTATTGACATTTAGTGCCCTAACCTTTGGTGGTTGGATTGATTCCAGTCTGTTTATCACAGAGGCAGTGTATCTGCAAATGCATGTTGTGGGAAAAAAATTATTTGCAACCCTCATCGAACAGAAAAACACAGAGTATCTTGCAGATTGATAAAGAGTCCAAAGAAAACAACATGAAATGTTTGCAGGATTTGTAAAAATCCAAACATGCACACCAAACCAAGATGGTGCACTTTGGCTCGTTGGTCTAGGGGTATGATTCTCGCTTCGGGTGCGAGAGGTCCCGGGTTCAAATCCCGGACGAGCCCTGGCTTTACATGGAATAGACTATGCCTTGGTGGAACAAATCCACAGGAATCTTGAGGTGAGCTGGCTTTTGCTCCTTATGACAACCAAGATTAATGAATTATGTAGCTCAAATGCAAAAGTACACCATGATAAGCCAAATTCATACCTATTTGCAATCCAGAGAGAACACGAAAAACTGCAGGTTTGTAGGTTCTCTCATTGGCGCCACATTTTGCACATCTCATTGCACATCTCATTGCACCTATTTGAATTTTATAGAAACAGAAGTACATTGATTCCAGTCTGTTTATCACAGAGGCAGTGTATCTGCAAATGCATGTTGTGGGAAAAAATTATTTGCAACCCTCATCGAATAGAAAAACACAGAGTATCTTGCAGATAGATAAAGAGTCCAAAGAAAACTCAGAGTTTCTGCCAGTTAATATGGGCTTGATTTGTGTTCTATGCGCAAGTCCGTAAGAACTTGGTCATGTCTCCTTTCCAACAGATTGGAGTTAATGAAATTATTGCAAAAGTAGTGATCTATAATGTTTAGCTTGAACCCAGAGCACAGGACAGAAATGTTTGCAGGATTTGTAAAATTCCAAACATGCACACCAACCCAGGGTGGTGCAATTTGGCTCGTTGGTCTAGGGGTATGATTCTCGCATAGGGTGCGAGAGGTCCTGGGTTCAAATCCCGGATGAGCCCTGGCTTTACGTGGGATAGACTATGCCTTGGTGGAACAAATCCAGAGGAATCTTGAAGTGAGCTTTTGCTCCTTATGACAACCAAGAGTAATGACTTATGTAGCTCAAATGCAAAAGTACACCATGATAACCCAAATTTATACCTATTTGCAATCCAGTGAGAACTCGAAAAACTGCAGGTTTGTAGGTTCTCGCATTGGCACCACAAATAACCTGAGATCAGAATCAAAACATGAATACAGGAGCTAGGTCAATGTCATTCATTAACTCCAATCTGTTTCATTAACTCCAATCTGTTAGGTCATTCAAATCCCAGATGAGCCCTTCCCCTTACTCTTGAATGACTGTTGATTAGTTAGCGGGCTCTTGTTTCTCACGTCATCTGAGTTTCCTGCAGTATAAAGCTCAATGTCAAGAGGTTCTTGCTTGGCCACTTGTATCTCGAGGGGTCCAAAGAGGTTCAGAATTCTATTGACATTTAGTGCCCTAACCTTTGGTGGTTGGATTGATTCCAGTCTGTTTATCACAGAGGCAGTGTATCTGCAAATGCATGTTGTGGGAAAAAAATTATTTGCAACCCTCATCGAACAGAAAAACACAGAGTATCTTGCAGATTGAGTCCAAGAGTCCAAAGAAAACTCATGAAATGTTTGCAGGATTTGTAAAAATCCAAACATGCACACCAAACCAAGATGGTGCAATTTGGCTCGTTGGTCTAGGGGTATGATTCTCGCTTAGGGTGCAAAATCCCGGACGAGCCCTGGCTTTGCGTGGAATAGACTATGCCTTGGTGGAACAAATCCAGAGGAATCTTGAAGTGAGCTAGCTTTTGCTCCTTATGACAACCAAGAGTAATGACTTATGTAGCTCAAATGCAAAAGTACACCATGATAACCCAAATTTATACCTATTTGCAATCCAGTGAGAACTCGAAAAACTGCAGGTTTGTAGGTTCTCGCATTGGCACCACAAATAACCTGAGATCAGAATCAAAACAGGAATACAGGAGCTAGGTCAATGTCATTCATTAACTCCAATCTGTTTCATTAACTCCAATCTGTTAGGTCATTCAAATCCCAGATGAGCCCTTCCCCTTACTCTTGAATGACTGTTGATTAGTTAGCGGGCTCTTGTTTCTCACGTCATCTGAGTTTCCTGCAGTATAAAGCTCAATGTCAAGAGGTTCTTGCTTGGCCACTTGTATCTCGAGGGGTCCAAAGAGGTTCAGAATTCTATTGACATTTAGTGCCCTAACCTTTGGTGGTTGGATTGATTCCAGTCTGTTTATCACAGAGGCAGTGTATCTGCAAATGCATGTTGTGGGAAAAAAATTATTTGCAACCCTCATCGAACAGAAAAACACAGAGTATCTTGCAGATTGAGTCCAAGAGTACAAAGAAAACTCATGAAATGTTTGCAGGATTTGTAAAAATCCAAACATGCACACCAAACCAAGATGGTGCAATTTGGCTCGTTGGTCTAGGGGTATGATTCTCGCTTAGGGTGCAAAATCCCGGACGAGCCCTGGCTTTGCGTGGAATAGACTATGCCTTGGTGGAACAAATCCAGAGGAATCTTGAAGTGAGCTAGCTTTTGCTCCTTATGACAACCAAGAGTAATGACTTATGTAGCTCAAATGCAAAAGTACACCATGATAACCCAAATTTATACCTATTTGCAATCCAGTGAGAACTCGAAAAACTGCAGGTTTGTAGGTTCTCGCATTGGCACCACAAATAACCTGAGATCAGAATCAAAACAGGAATACAGGAGCTAGGTCAATGTCATTCATTAACTCCAATCTGTTTCATTAACTCCAATCTGTTAGGTCATTCAAATCCCAGATGAGCCCTTCCCCTTACTCTTGAATGACTGTTGATTAGTTAGCGGGCTCTTGTTTCTCACGTCATCTGAGTTTCCTGCAGTATAAAGCTCAATGTCAAGAGGTTCTTGCTTGGCCACTCGTATCTCGAGGGGTCCAAAGAGGTTCAGAATTCTATTGACATTTAGTGCCCTAACCTTTGGTGGTTGGATTGTAGTCTACTGCAGGACACCAGGCTAACACTCATTCACACCTAGGGACAATCCAGTCAAATCAGCTAGTGGCATATTTAGGGACATGTAGAGGATGTGCAAAAGTACACACAGGAAATAACAAGAGCATGCAATCAAAGCACGGACACCAAATCTATGTGAAGGATATACTTATCTAATAGATTAATTGGCTGCTTAATCTGATATCTATGTTAACTACAGCTAAACTAACAGCAAAAAATATATATATACATGCCTAAACTGATTCACCAAATGAGTAGAAAATGTAGCAGGCAGGTCAGCAAAGGTGTAACAGAGATAGAAACAGAAGTACATTGATTCCAGTCTGTTTATCACAGAGGCAGTGTATCTGCAAATGCATGTTGTGGGAAAAAAATTATTTGCAACCCTCATCGAACAGAAAAACACAGAGTATCTTGCAGATTGATAAAGAGTCCAAAGAAAACAACATGAAATGTTTGCAGGATTTGTAAAATTCCAAACATGCACACCAACCCAGGGTGGTGCACTTTGGCTCGTTGGTCTAGGGGTATGATTCTCGCTTCGGGTGCGAGAGGTCCCGGGTTCAAATCCCGGACGAGCCCTGGCTTTACATGGAATAGACTATGCCTTGGTGGAACAAATCCACAGGAATCTTGAGGTGAGCTGGCTTTTGCTCCTTATGACAACCAAGATTAATGAATTATGTAGCTCAAATGCAAAAGTACACCATGATAAGCCAAATTCATACCTATTTGCAATCCAGAGAGAACACGAAAAACTGCAGGTTTGTAGGTTCTCTCATTGGCGCCACATTTTGCACATCTCATTGCACATCTCATTGCACCTATTTGAATTTTATAGAAACAGAAGTACATTGATTCCAGTCTGTTTATCACAGAGGCAGTGTATCTGCAATTGCATGTTGTGGGAAAAAATTATTTGCAACCCTCATCGAATAGAAAAACACAGAGTATCTTGCAGATAGATAAAGAGTCCAAAGAAAACTCAGAGTTTCTGCCAGTTAATATGGGCTTGATTTGTGTTCTATGCGCAAGTCCGTAAGAACTTGGTCATGTCTCCTTTCCAACAGATTGGAGTTAATGAAATTATTGCAAAAGTAGTGATCTATAATGTTTAGCTTGAACCCAGAGCACAGGACAGAAATGTTTGCAGGATTTGTAAAATTCCAAACATGCACACCAACCCAGGGTGGTGCAATTTGGCTCGTTGGTCTAGGGGTATGATTCTCGCATAGGGTGCGAGAGGTCCTGGGTTCAAATCCCGGATGAGCCCTGGCTTTACGTGGGATAGACTATGCCTTGGTGGAACAAATCCAGAGGAATCTTGAAGTGAGCTTTTGCTCCTTATGACAACCAAGAGTAATGACTTATGTAGCTCAAATGCAAAAGTACACCATGATAACCCAAATTTATACCTATTTGCAATCCAGTGAGAACTCGAAAAACTGCAGGTTTGTAGGTTCTCGCATTGGCACCACAAATAACCTGAGATCAGAATCAAAACATGAATACAGGAGCTAGGTCAATGTCATTCATTAACTCCAATCTGTTTCATTAACTCCAATCTGTTAGGTCATTCAAATCCCAGATGAGCCCTTCCCCTTACTCTTGAATGACTGTTGATTAGTTAGCGGGCTCTTGTTTCTCACGTCATCTGAGTTTCCTGCAGTATAAAGCTCAATGTCAAGAGGTTCTTGCTTGGCCACTTGTATCTCGAGGGGTCCAAAGAGGTTCAGAATTCTATTGACATTTAGTGCCCTAACCTTTGGTGGTTGGATTGATTCCAGTCTGTTTATCACAGAGGCAGTGTATCTGCAAATGCATGTTGTGGGAAAAAAATTATTTGCAACCCTCATCGAACAGAAAAACACAGAGTATCTTGCAGATTGAGTCCAAGAGTCCAAAGAAAACTCATGAAATGTTTGCAGGATTTGTAAAAATCCAAACATGCACACCAAACCAAGATGGTGCAATTTGGCTCGTTGGTCTAGGGGTATGATTCTCGCTTAGGGTGCAAAATCCCGGACGAGCCCTGGCTTTGCGTGGAATAGACTATGCCTTGGTGGAACAAATCCAGAGGAATCTTGAAGTGAGCTAGCTTTTGCTCCTTATGACAACCAAGAGTAATGACTTATGTAGCTCAAATGCAAAAGTACACCATGATAACCCAAATTTATACCTATTTGCAATCCAGTGAGAACTCGAAAAACTGCAGGTTTGTAGGTTCTCGCATTGGCACCACAAATAACCTGAGATCAGAATCAAAACAGGAATACAGGAGCTAGGTCAATGTCATTCATTAACTCCAATCTGTTTCATTAACTCCAATCTGTTAGGTCATTCAAATCCCAGATGAGCCCTTCCCCTTACTCTTGAATGACTGTTGATTAGTTAGCGGGCTCTTGTTTCTCACGTCATCTGAGTTTCCTGCAGTATAAAGCTCAATGTCAAGAGGTTCTTGCTTGGCCACTTGTATCTCGAGGGGTCCAAAGAGGTTCAGAATTCTATTGACATTTAGTGCCCTAACCTTTGGTGGTTGGATTGATTCCAGTCTGTTTATCACAGAGGCAGTGTATCTGCAAATGCATGTTGTGGGAAAAAAATTATTTGCAACCCTCATCGAACAGAAAAACACAGAGTATCTTGCAGATTGAGTCCAAGAGTACAAAGAAAACTCATGAAATGTTTGCAGGATTTGTAAAAATCCAAACATGCACACCAAACCAAGATGGTGCAATTTGGCTCGTTGGTCTAGGGGTATGATTCTCGCTTAGGGTGCAAAATCCCGGACGAGCCCTGGCTTTGCGTGGAATAGACTATGCCTTGGTGGAACAAATCCAGAGGAATCTTGAAGTGAGCTAGCTTTTGCTCCTTATGACAACCAAGAGTAATGACTTATGTAGCTCAAATGCAAAAGTACACCATGATAACCCAAATTTATACCTATTTGCAATCCAGTGAGAACTCGAAAAACTGCAGGTTTGTAGGTTCTCGCATTGGCACCACAAATAACCTGAGATCAGAATCAAAACAGGAATACAGGAGCTAGGTCAATGTCATTCATTAACTCCAATCTGTTTCATTAACTCCAATCTGTTAGGTCATTCAAATCCCAGATGAGCCCTTCCCCTTACTCTTGAATGACTGTTGATTAGTTAGCGGGCTCTTGTTTCTCACGTCATCTGAGTTTCCTGCAGTATAAAGCTCAATGTCAAGAGGTTCTTGCTTGGCCACTCGTATCTCGAGGGGTCCAAAGAGGTTCAGAATTCTATTGACATTTAGTGCCCTAACCTTTGGTGGTTGGATTGTAGTCTACTGCAGGACACCAGGCTAACACTCATTCACACCTAGGGACAATCCAGTCAAATCAGCTAGTGGCATATTTAGGGACATGTAGAGGATGTGCAAAAGTACACACAGGAAATAACAAGAGCATGCAATCAAAGCACGGACACCAAATCTATGTGAAGGATATACTTATCTAATAGATTATTTGGCTGCTTAATCTGATATCTATGTTAACTACAGCTAAACTAACAGCAAAAAATATATATATACATGCCTAAACTGATTCACCAAATGAGTAGAAAATGTAGCAGGCAGGTCAGCAAAGGTGTAACAGAGATAGAAACAGAAGTACATTGATTCCAGTCTGTTTATCACAGAGGCAGTGTATCTGCAAATGCATGTTGTGGGAAAAAAATTATTTGCAACCCTCATCGAACAGAAAAACACAGAGTATCTTGCAGATTGATAAAGAGTCCAAAGAAAACAACATGAAATGTTTGCAGGATTTATAAAATTCCAAACATGCACACCAACCCAGGGTGGTGCACTTTGGCTCGTTGGTCTAGGGGTATGATTCTCGCTTCGGGTGCGAGAGGTCCCGGGTTCAAATCCCGGACGAGCCCTGGCTTTACATGGAATAGACTATGCCTTGGTGGAACAAATCCACAGGAATCTTGAGGTGAGCTGGCTTTTGCTCCTTATGACAACCAAGATTAATGAATTATGTAGCTCAAATGCAAAAGTACACCATGATAAGCCAAATTCATACCTATTTGCAATCCAGAGAGAACACGAAAAACTGCAGGTTTGTAGGTTCTCTCATTGGCGCCACATTTTGCACATCTCATTGCACATCTCATTGCACCTATTTGAATTTTATAGAAACAGAAATACATTGATTCCAGTCTGTTTATCACAGAGGCAGTGTATCTGCAATTGCATGTTGTGGGAAAAAATTATTTGCAACCCTCATCGAATAGAAAAACACAGAGTATCTTGCAGATAGATAAAGAGTCCAAAGAAAACTCAGAGTTTCTGCCAGTTAATATGGGCTTGATTTGTGTTCTATGCGCAAGTCCGTAAGAACTTGGTCATGTCTCCTTTCCAACAGATTGGAGTTAATGAAATTATTGCAAAAGTAGTGATCTATAATGTTTAGCTTGAACCCAGAGCACAGGACAGAAATGTTTGCAGGATTTGTAAAATTCCAAACATGCACACCAACCCAGGGTGGTGCAATTTGGCTCGTTGGTCTAGGGGTATGATTCTCGCTTAGGGTGCGAGAGGTCCCGGGTTCAAATCCCGGACGAGCCCTGGCTTTACGTGGGATAGACTATGCCATGGTGGAACAAATCCAGAGGAATCTTGAAGTGAGCTGGCTTTTGCTCCTTATGACAACCAAGATTAATGAATTATGTAGCTCAAATGCAAAAGTACACCATGATAAGCCAAATTCATACCTATTTGCAATCCAGAGAGAACACGAAAAACTGCAGGTTTGTAGGTTCTCTCATTGGCGCCACATTTTGCACATCTCATTGCACATCTCATTGCACCTATTTGAATTTTATAGAAACAGAAATACATTGATTCCAGTCTGTTTATCACAGAGGCAGTGTATCTGCAATTGCATGTTGTGGGAAAAAATTATTTGCAACCCTCATCGAATAGAAAAACACAGAGTATCTTGCAGATAGATAAAGAGTCCAAAGAAAACTCAGAGTTTCTGCCAGTTAATATGGGCTTGATTTGTGTTCTATGCGCAAGTCCGTAAGAACTTGGTCATGTCTCCTTTCCAACAGATTGGAGTTAATGAAATTATTGCAAAAGTAGTGATCTATAATGTTTAGCTTGAACCCAGAGCACAGGACAGAAATGTTTGCAGGATTTGTAAAATTCCAAACATGCACACCAACCCAGGGTGGTGCAATTTGGCTCGTTGGTCTAGGGGTATGATTCTCGCTTAGGGTGCGAGAGGTCCCGGGTTCAAATCCCGGACGAGCCCTGGCTTTACGTGGGATAGACTATGCCATGGTGGAACAAATCCAGAGGAATCTTGAAGTGAGCTGGCTTTTGCTCCTTATGACAACCAAGATTAATGACTTATGTAGCTCAAATGCAAAAGTACACCATGATAACCCAAATTCGCCACGTTTGGATGCTAATGTAGGTTCACAAAGCCGTGAGCATTAACAGTAAAGCAACATCCGCCGTTGTTGTTGTGTTTGCCGCTGCTGCACTGGGTTACGTGACAAGTATACAGTGACGTCAGACTCGGCTCTGTGATGCTCTCTAACCGATGGAAAGGCAAACCGGGTCTTAGAAGGTTCGCCAGTTGAACCGAATTTGAACCAGCACTCGGTTCTTTTTGGTGGAAAAGAGGCATTAGTGCCCTAACCTTTGGTCGTTGGATTGTAGTCTACCGCAGGACACCATGCTAACACTCATTCACACCTAGGGGCAATCCAGTCAAATCAGCTAGTGGCATGCTTTAGGGGCATGTAGAGGACGTGCAAAACTAGAGTTTCTGCCACTTAATATGGGCTTGATTTGTGTTTTATGCACAATTCAGTAAGAACTTGGTCATGTCTCCTTGCCAACAGATTGGGGTTAATGAAATTATTGCAAAAGCAGTGCTCTGAAATGTTTAGCATGATCTCAGAGAACAGGACAGAAATGTTTGCAGGATTTGTAAAATTCCAAACATGCTCACCAAAGTGAAGTGGTGCAGTGTGGCTCGTTGGTCTAGGGGTATGATTCTCGCTTTGGGTGCGAGAGGTCCCGGGTTCAAATCCCGGACGAGCCCTGGCTTTGCGTGGAATAGACTATGCCTTGGTGGAACAAATCCAGAGGAATCTTGAAGTGAGCTTTTGCTCCTTATGACAACCAAGAATAATGACTTATGTAGCTCAAATGCAAAAGTACACCATGATAACCCAAATTTATACCTATTTGCAATCCAGTGAGAACTCGAAAAACTGCAGGTTTGTAGGTTCTCGCATTGGCACCACAAATAACCTGAGATCAGAATCAAAACATGAATACAGGAGCTAGGTCAATGTCATTCATTAACTCCAATCTGTTTCATTAACTCCAATCTGTTAGGTCATTCAAATCCCAGATGAGCCCTTCCCCTTACTCTTGAATGACTGTTGATTAGTTAGCGGGCTCTTGTTTCTCACGTCATCTGAGTTTCCTGCAGTATAAAGCTCAATGTCAAGAGGTTCTTGCTTGGCCACTTGTATCTCGAGGGGTCCAAAGAGGTTCAGAATTCTATTGACATTTAGTGCCCTAACCTTTGGTGGTTGGATTGATTCCAGTCTGTTTATCACAGAGGCAGTGTATCTGCAAATGCATGTTGTGGGAAAAAAATTATTTGCAACCCTCATCGAACAGAAAAACACAGAGTATCTTGCAGATTGAGTCCAAGAGTCCAAAGAAAACTCATGAAATGTTTGCAGGATTTGTAAAAATCCAAACATGCACACCAAACCAAGATGGTGCAATTTGGCTCGTTGGTCTAGGGGTATGATTCTCGCTTAGGGTGCAAAATCCCGGACGAGCCCTGGCTTTGCGTGGAATAGACTATGCCTTGGTGGAACAAATCCAGAGGAATCTTGAAGTGAGCTAGCTTTTGCTCCTTATGACAACCAAGAGTAATGACTTATGTAGCTCAAATGCAAAAGTACACCATGATAACCCAAATTTATACCTATTTGCAATCCAGTGAGAACTCGAAAAACTGCAGGTTTGTAGGTTCTCGCATTGGCACCACAAATAACCTGAGATCAGAATCAAAACAGGAATACAGGAGCTAGGTCAATGTCATTCATTAACTCCAATCTGTTTCATTAACTCCAATCTGTTAGGTCATTCAAATCCCAGATGAGCCCTTCCCCTTACTCTTGAATGACTGTTGATTAGTTAGCGGGCTCTTGTTTCTCACGTCATCTGAGTTTCCTGCAGTATAAAGCTCAATGTCAAGAGGTTCTTGCTTGGCCACTTGTATCTCGAGGGGTCCAAAGAGGTTCAGAATTCTATTGACATTTAGTGCCCTAACCTTTGGTGGTTGGATTGATTCCAGTCTGTTTATCACAGAGGCAGTGTATCTGCAAATGCATGTTGTGGGAAAAAAATTATTTGCAACCCTCATCGAACAGAAAAACACAGAGTATCTTGCAGATTGAGTCCAAGAGTCCAAAGAAAACTCATGAAATGTTTGCAGGATTTGTAAAAATCCAAACATGCACACCAAACCAAGATGGTGCAATTTGGCTCGTTGGTCTAGGGGTATGATTCTCGCTTAGGGTGCAAAATCCCGGACGAGCCCTGGCTTTGCGTGGAATAGACTATGCCTTGGTGGAACAAATCCAGAGGAATCTTGAAGTGAGCTAGCTTTTGCTCCTTATGACAACCAAGAGTAATGACTTATGTAGCTCAAATGCAAAAGTACACCATGATAACCCAAATTTATACCTATTTGCAATCCAGTGAGAACTCGAAAAACTGCAGGTTTGTAGGTTCTCGCATTGGCACCACAAATAACCTGAGATCAGAATCAAAACAGGAATACAGGAGCTAGGTCAATGTCATTCATTAACTCCAATCTGTTTCATTAACTCCAATCTGTTAGGTCATTCAAATCCCAGATGAGCCCTTCCCCTTACTCTTGAATGACTGTTGATTAGTTAGCGGGCTCTTGTTTCTCACGTCATCTGAGTTTCCTGCAGTATAAAGCTCAATGTCAAGAGGTTCTTGCTTGGCCACTCGTATCTCGAGGGGTCCAAAGAGGTTCAGAATTCTATTGACATTTAGTGCCCTAACCTTTGGTGGTTGGATTGTAGTCTACTGCAGGACACCAGGCTAACACTCATTCACACCTAGGGACAATCCAGTCAAATCAGCTAGTGGCATATTTAGGGACATGTAGAGGATGTGCAAAAGTACACACAGGAAATAACAAGAGCATGCAATCAAAGCACGGACACCAAATCTATGTGAAGGATATACTTATCTAATAGATTAATTGGCTGCTTAATCTGATATCTATGTTAACTACAGCTAAACTAACAGCAAAAAATATATATATACATGCCTAAACTGATTCACCAAATGAGTAGAAAATGTAGCAGGCAGGTCAGCAAAGGTGTAACAGAGATAGAAACAGAAGTACATTGATTCCAGTCTGTTTATCACAGAGGCAGTGTATCTGCAAATGCATGTTGTGGGAAAAAAATTATTTGCAACCCTCATCGAACAGAAAAACACAGAGTATCTTGCAGATTGATAAAGAGTCCAAAGAAAACAACATGAAATGTTTGCAGGATTTGTAAAATTCCAAACATGCACACCAACCCAGGGTGGTGCACTTTGGCTCGTTGGTCTAGGGGTATGATTCTCGCTTCGGGTGCGAGAGGTCCCGGGTTCAAATCCCGGACGAGCCCTGGCTTTACATGGAATAGACTATGCCTTGGTGGAACAAATCCACAGGAATCTTGAGGTGAGCTGGCTTTTGCTCCTTATGACAACCAAGATTAATGAATTATGTAGCTCAAATGCAAAAGTACACCATGATAAGCCAAATTCATACCTATTTGCAATCCAGAGAGAACACGAAAAACTGCAGGTTTGTAGGTTCTCTCATTGGCGCCACATTTTGCACATCTCATTGCACATCTCATTGCACCTATTTGAATTTTATAGAAACAGAAGTACATTGATTCCAGTCTGTTTATCACAGAGGCAGTGTATCTGCAATTGCATGTTGTGGGAAAAAATTATTTGCAACCCTCATCGAATAGAAAAACACAGAGTATCTTGCAGATAGATAAAGAGTCCAAAGAAAACTCAGAGTTTCTGCCAGTTAATATGGGCTTGATTTGTGTTCTATGCGCAAGTCCGTAAGAACTTGGTCATGTCTCCTTTCCAACAGATTGGAGTTAATGAAATTATTGCAAAAGTAGTGATCTATAATGTTTAGCTTGAACCCAGAGCACAGGACAGAAATGTTTGCAGGATTTGTAAAATTCCAAACATGCACACCAACCCAGGGTGGTGCAATTTGGCTCGTTGGTCTAGGGGTATGATTCTCGCTTAGGGTGCGAGAGGTCCCGGGTTCAAATCCCGGACGAGCCCTGGCTTTACGTGGGATAGACTATGCCATGGTGGAACAAATCCAGAGGAATCTTGAAGTGAGCTGGCTTTTGCTCCTTATGACAACCAAGATTAATGACTTATGTAGCTCAAATGCGAAAGTACACCATGATAACCCAAATTCGCCACGTTTGGATGCTAATGTAGGTTCACAAAGCCATGGGCATTAACAGTAAAGCAACATCCGCCGTTGTTGTTGTGTTTGCCGCTGCTGCACTGGGTTACGTGACAAGTATACAGTGACGTCAGACTCGGCTCTGTGATGCTCTCTAACCGATGGAAAGGCAAACCGGGTCTTAGAAGGTTCGCCAGTTGAACCAAATTTGAACCAGCACTCGGTTCTTTTTGGTGGAAAAGAGGCATTAGTGCCCTAACCTTTGGTCGTTGGATTGTAGTCTACCGCAGGACACCATGCTAACACTCATTCACACCTAGGGGCAATCCAGTCAAATCAGCTAGTGGCATGCTTTAGGGGCATGTAGAGGACGTGCAAAACTAGAGTTTCTGCCACTTAATATGGGCTTGATTTGTGTTTTATGCACAATTCAGTAAGAACTTGGTCATGTCTCCTTGCCAACAGATTGGGGTTAATGAAATTATTGCAAAAGCAGTGCTCTGAAATGTTTAGCATGATCTCAGAGAACAGGACAGAAATGTTTGCAGGATTTGTAAAATTCCAAACATGCTCACATGAAGTGGTGCAGTGTGGCTCGTTGGTCTAGGGGTATGATTCTCGCTTTGGGTGCGAGAGGTCCCGGGTTCAAATCCCGGACGAGCCCTGGCTTTGCGTGGAATAGACTATGCCTTGGTGGAACAAATCCAGAGGAATCTTGAAGTGAGCTAGCTTTTGCTCCTTATGACAACCAAGAGTAATGACTTATGTAGCTCAAATGCAAAAGTACACCATGATAACCCAAATTTATACCTATTTGCAATCCAGTGAGAACTCGAAAAACTGCAGGTTTGTAGGTTCTCGCATTGGCACCACAAATAACCTGAGATCAGAATCAAAACAGGAATACAGGAGCTAGGTCAATGTCATTCATTAACTCCAATCTGTTTCATTAACTCCAATCTGTTAGGTCATTCAAATCCCAGATGAGCCCTTCCCCTTACTCTTGAATGACTGTTGATTAGTTAGCGGGCTCTTGTTTCTCACGTCATCTGAGTTTCCTGCAGTATAAAGCTCAATGTCAAGAGGTTCTTGCTTGGCCACTTGTATCTCGAGGGGTCCAAAGAGGTTCAGAATTCTATTGACATTTAGTGCCCTAACCTTTGGTGGTTGGATTGATTCCAGTCTGTTTATCACAGAGGCAGTGTATCTGCAAATGCATGTTGTGGGAAAAAAATTATTTGCAACCCTCATCGAACAGAAAAACACAGAGTATCTTGCAGATTGAGTCCAAGAGTCCAAAGAAAACTCTTGAAATGTTTGCAAGATTTGTAAAAATCCAAACATGCACACCAAACCAAGATGGTGCAATTTGGCTCGTTGGTCTAGGGGTATGATTCTCGCTTAGGGTGCAAAATCCCGGACGAGCCCTGGCTTTGCGTGGAATAGACTATGCCTTGGTGGAACAAATCCAGAGGAATCTTGAAGTGAGCTAGCTTTTGCTCCTTATGACAACCAAGAGTAATGACTTATGTAGCTCAAATGCAAAAGTACACCATGATAACCCAAATTTATACCTATTTGCAATCCAGTGAGAACTCGAAAAACTGCAGGTTTGTAGGTTCTCGCATTGGCACCACAAATAACCTGAGATCAGAATCAAAACAGGAATACTGGAGCTAGGTCAATGTCATTCATTAACTCCAATCTGTTTCATTAACTCCAATCTGTTAGGTCATTCAAATCCCAGATGAGCCCTTCCCCTTACTCTTGAATGACTGTTGATTAGTTAGCGGGCTCTTGTTTCTCACGTCATCTGAGTTTCCTGCAGTATAAAGCTCAATGTCAAGAGGTTCTTGCTTGGCCACTTGTATCTCGAGGGGTCCAAAGAGGTTCAGAATTCTATTGACATTTAGTGCCCTAACCTTTGGTGGTTGGATTGATTCCAGTCTGTTTATCACAGAGGCAGTGTATCTGCAAATGCATGTTGTGGGAAAAAAATTATTTGCAACCCTCATCGAACAGAAAAACACAGAGTATCTTGCAGATTGAGTCCAAGAGTCCAAAGAAAACTCTTGAAATGTTTGCAAGATTTGTAAAAATCCAAACATGCACACCAAACCAAGATGGTGCAATTTGGCTCGTTGGTCTAGGGGTATGATTCTCGCTTAGGGTGCAAAATCCCGGACGAGCCCTGGCTTTGCGTGGAATAGACTATGCCTTGGTGGAACAAATCCAGAGGAATCTTGAAGTGAGCTAGCTTTTGCTCCTTATGACAACCAAGAGTAATGACTTATGTAGCTCAAATGCAAAAGTACACCATGATAACCCAAATTTATACCTATTTGCAATCCAGTGAGAACTCGAAAAACTGCAGGTTTGTAGGTTCTCGCATTGGCACCACAAATAACCTGAGATCAGAATCAAAACAGGAATACTGGAGCTAGGTCAATGTCATTCATTAACTCCAATCTGTTTCATTAACTCCAATCTGTTAGGTCATTCAAATCCCAGATGAGCCCTTCCCCTTACTCTTGAATGACTGTTGATTAGTTAGCGGGCTCTTGTTTCTCACGTCATCTGAGTTTCCTGCAGTATAAAGCTCAATGTCAAGAGGTTCTTGCTTGGCCACTCGTATCTCGAGGGGTCCAAAGAGGTTCAGAATTCTATTGACATTTAGTGCCCTAACCTTTGGTGGTTGGATTGTAGTCTACTGCAGGACACCAGGCTAACACTCATTCACACCTAGGGACAATCCAGTCAAATCAGCTAGTGGCATATTTAGGGACATGTAGAGGATGTGCAAAAGTACACACAGGAAATAACAAGAGCATGCAATCAAAGCACGGACACCAAATCTATGTGAAGGATATACTTATCTAATAGATTAATTGGCTGCTTAATCTGATATCTATGTTAACTACAGCTAAACTAACAGCAAAAAATATATATATACATGCCTAAACTGATTCACCAAATGAGTAGAAAATGTAGCAGGCAGGTCAGCAAATGTGTAACAGAGATAGAAACAGAAGTACATTGATTCCAGTCTGTTTATCACAGAGGCAGTGTATCTGCAAATGCATGTTGTGGGAAAAAAATTATTTGCAACCCTCATCGAACAGAAAAACACAGAGTATCTTGCAGATAGATAAAGAGTCCAAAGAAAACTCAGAGTTTCTGCCAGTTAATATGGGCTTGATTTGTGGATTCGTGCCCTTTTGCCCTTTGTGATTTGGGCTTGATTTGTGTTCTATGCGCAAGTCCGTAAGAACTTGGTCATGTCTCCTTTCCAACAGATTGGAGTTAATGAAATTATTGCAAAAGTAGTGATCTATAATGTTTAGCTTGAACCCAGAGCACAGGACAGAAATGTTTGCAGGATTTGTAAAATTCCAAACATGCACACCAACCCAGGGTGGTGCAATTTGGCTCGTTGGTCTAGGGGTATGATTCTCGCTTAGGGTGCGAGAGGTCCCGGGTTCAAATCCCGGACGAGCCCTGGCTTTACGTGGGATAGACTATGCCATGGTGGAACAAATCCAGAGGAATCTTGAAGTGAGCTGGCTTTTGCTCCTTATGACAACCAAGATTAATGACTTATGTAGCTCAAATGCGAAAGTACACCATGATAACCCAAATTCGCCACGTTTGGATGCTAATGTAGGTTCACAAAGCCATGGGCATTAACAGTAAAGCAACATCCGCCGTTGTTGTTGTGTTTGCCGCTGCTGCACTGGGTTACGTGACAAGTATACAGTGACGTCAGACTCGGCTCTGTGATGCTCTCTAACCGATGGAAAGGCAAACCGGGTCTTAGAAGGTTCGCCAGTTGAACCAAATTTGAACCAGCACTCGGTTCTTTTTGGTGGAAAAGAGGCATTAGTGCCCTAACCTTTGGTCGTTGGATTGTAGTCTACCGCAGGACACCATGCTAACACTCATTCACACCTAGGGGCAATCCAGTCAAATCAGCTAGTGGCATGCTTTGGGGGCATGTAGAGGACGTGCAAAACTAGAGTTTCTGCCACTTAATATGGGCTTGATTTGTGTTTTATGCACAATTCAGTAAGAACTTGGTCATGTCTCCTTGCCAACAGATTGGGGTTAATGAAATTATTGCAAAAGCAGTGCTCTGAAATGTTTAGCATGATCTCAGAGAACAGGACAGAAATGTTTGCAGGATTTGTAAAATTCCAAACATGCTCACCAAAGTGAAGTGGTGCAGTGTGGCTCGTTGGTCTAGGGGTATGATTCTCGCTTTGGGTGCGAGAGGTCCCGGGTTCAAATCCCGGACGAGCCCTGGCTTTGCGTGGAATAGACTATGCCTTGGTGGAACAAATCCAGAGGAATCTTGAAGTGAGCTAGCTTTTGCTCCTTATGACAACCAAGAGTAATGACTTATGTAGCTCAAATGCAAAAGTACACCATGATAACCCAAATTTATACCTATTTGCAATCCAGTGAGAACTCGAAAAACTGCAGGTTTGTAGGTTCTCGCATTGGCACCACAAATAACCTGAGATCAGAATCAAAACAGGAATACAGGAGCTAGGTCAATGTCATTCATTAACTCCAATCTGTTTCATTAACTCCAATCTGTTAGGTCATTCAAATCCCAGATGAGCCCTTCCCCTTACTCTTGAATGACTGTTGATTAGTTAGCGGGCTCTTGTTTCTCACGTCATCTGAGTTTCCTGCAGTATAAAGCTCAATGTCAAGAGGTTCTTGCTTGGCCACTTGTATCTCGAGGGGTCCAAAGAGGTTCAGAATTCTATTGACATTTAGTGCCCTAACCTTTGGTGGTTGGATTGTAGTCTACTGCAGGACACCAGGCTAACACTCATTCACACCTAGGGACAATCCAGTCAAATCAGCTAGTGGCATATTTAGGGACATGTAGAGGATGTGCAAAAGTACACACAGGAAATAACAAGAGCATGCAATCAAAGCACGGACACCAAATCTATGTGAAGGATATACTTATCTAATAGATTAATTGGCTGCTTAATCTGATATCTATGTTAACTACAGCTAAACTAACAGCAAAAAATATATATATACATGCCTAAACTGATTCACCAAATGAGTAGAAAATGTAGCAGGCAGGTCAGCAAATGTGTAACAGAGATAGAAACAGAAGTACATTGATTCCAGTCTGTTTATCACAGAGGCAGTGTATCTGCAAATGCATGTTGTGGGAAAAAAATTATTTGCAACCCTCATCGAACAGAAAAACACAGAGTATCTTACAGATAGATAAAGAGTCCAAAGAAAACTCAGAGTTTCTGCCAGTTAATATGGGCTTGATTTGTGGATTCGTGCCCTTTTGCCCTTTGTGATTTGGGCTTGATTTGTGTTCTATGCGCAAGTCCGTAAGAACTTGGTCATGTCTCCTTTCCAACAGATTGGAGTTAATGAAATTATTGCAAAAGTAGTGATCTATAATGTTTAGCTTGAACCCAGAGCACAGGACAGAAATGTTTGCAGGATTTGTAAAATTCCAAACATGCACACCAACCCAGGGTGGTGCAATTTGGCTCGTTGGTCTAGGGGTATGATTCTCGCTTAGGGTGCGAGAGGTCCCGGGTTCAAATCCCGGACGAGCCCTGGCTTTACGTGGGATAGACTATGCCATGGTGGAACAAATCCAGAGGAATCTTGAAGTGAGCTGGCTTTTGCTCCTTATGACAACCAAGATTAATGACTTATGTAGCTCAAATGCGAAAGTACACCATGATAACCCAAATTCGCCACGTTTGGATGCTAATGTAGGTTCACAAAGCCATGGGCATTAACAGTAAAGCAACATCCGCCGTTGTTGTTGTGTTTGCCGCTGCTGCACTGGGTTACGTGACAAGTATACAGTGACGTCAGACTCGGCTCTGTGATGCTCTCTAACCGATGGAAAGGCAAACCGGGTCTTAGAAGGTTCGCCAGTTGAACCAAATTTGAACCAGCACTCGGTTCTTTTTGGTGGAAAAGAGGCATTAGTGCCCTAACCTTTGGTCGTTGGATTGTAGTCTACCGCAGGACACCATGCTAACACTCATTCACACCTAGGGGCAATCCAGTCAAATCAGCTAGTGGCATGCTTTGGGGGCATGTAGAGGACGTGCAAAACTAGAGTTTCTGCCACTTAATATGGGCTTGATTTGTGTTTTATGCACAATTCAGTAAGAACTTGGTCATGTCTCCTTGCCAACAGATTGGGGTTAATGAAATTATTGCAAAAGCAGTGCTCTGAAATGTTTAGCATGATCTCAGAGAACAGGACAGAAATGTTTGCAGGATTTGTAAAATTCCAAACATGCTCACCAAAGTGAAGTGGTGCAGTGTGGCTCGTTGGTCTAGGGGTATGATTCTCGCTTTGGGTGCGAGAGGTCCCGGGTTCAAATCCCGGACGAGCCCTGGCTTTGCGTGGAATAGACTATGCCTTGGTGGAACAAATCCAGAGGAATCTTGAAGTGAGCTAGCTTTTGCTCCTTATGACAACCAAGAGTAATGACTTATGTAGCTCAAATGCAAAAGTACACCATGATAACCCAAATTTATACCTATTTGCAATCCAGTGAGAACTCGAAAAACTGCAGGTTTGTAGGTTCTCGCATTGGCACCACAAATAACCTGAGATCAGAATCAAAACAGGAATACAGGAGCTAGGTCAATGTCATTCATTAACTCCAATCTGTTTCATTAACTCCAATCTGTTAGGTCATTCAAATCCCAGATGAGCCCTTCCCCTTACTCTTGAATGACTGTTGATTAGTTAGCGGGCTCTTGTTTCTCACGTCATCTGAGTTTCCTGCAGTATAAAGCTCAATGTCAAGAGGTTCTTGCTTGGCCACTTGTATCTCGAGGGGTCCAAAGAGGTTCAGAATTCTATTGACATTTAGTGCCCTAACCTTTGGTGGTTGGATTGATTCCAGTCTGTTTATCACAGAGGCAGTGTATCTGCAAATGCATGTTGTGGGAAAAAAATTATTTGCAACCCTCATCGAACAGAAAAACACAGAGTATCTTGCAGATTGAGTCCAAGAGTCCAAAGAAAACTCTTGAAATGTTTGCAGGATTTGTAAAAATCCAAACATGCACACCAAACCAAGATGGTGCAATTTGGCTCGTTGGTCTAGGGGTATGATTCTCGCTTAGGGTGCAAAATCCCGGACGAGCCCTGGCTTTGCGTGGAATAGACTATGCCTTGGTGGAACAAATCCAGAGGAATCTTGAAGTGAGCTAGCTTTTGCTCCTTATGACAACCAAGAGTAATGACTTATGTAGCTCAAATGCAAAAGTACACCATGATAACCCAAATTTATACCTATTTGCAATCCAGTGAGAACTCGAAAAACTGCAGGTTTGTAGGTTCTCGCATTGGCACCACAAATAACCTGAGATCAGAATCAAAACAGGAATACTGGAGCTAGGTCAATGTCATTCATTAACTCCAATCTGTTTCATTAACTCCAATCTGTTAGGTCATTCAAATCCCAGATGAGCCCTTCCCCTTACTCTTGAATGACTGTTGATTAGTTAGCGGGCTCTTGTTTCTCACGTCATCTGAGTTTCCTGCAGTATAAAGCTCAATGTCAAGAGGTTCTTGCTTGGCCACTCGTATCTCGAGGGGTCCAAAGAGGTTCAGAATTCTATTGACATTTAGTGCCCTAACCTTTGGTGGTTGGATTGTAGTCTACTGCAGGACACCAGGCTAACACTCATTCACACCTAGGGACTTATGTATACAGTGACGTCAGACTCGGCTCTGTGATGCTCTCTAACCGATGGAAAGGCAAACCGGGTCTTAGAAGGTTCGCCAGTTGAACCAAATTTGAACCAGCACTCGGTTCTTTTTGGTGGAAAAGAGGCATTAGTGCCCTAACCTTTGGTCGTTGGATTGTAGTCTACCGCAGGACACCATGCTAACACTCATTCACACCTAGGGGCAATCCAGTCAAATCAGCTAGTGGCATGCTTTAGGGGCATGTAGAGGACGTGCAAAACTAGAGTTTCTGCCACTTAATATGGGCTTGATTTGTGTTTTATGCACAATTCAGTAAGAACTTGGTCATGTCTCCTTGCCAACAGATTGGGGTTAATGAAATTATTGCAAAAGCAGTGCTCTGAAATGTTTAGCATGATCTCAGAAAACAGGACAGAAATGTTTGCAGGATTTGTAAAATTCCAAACATGCTCACCAAAGTGAAGTGGTGCAGTGTGGCTCGTTGGTCTAGGGGTATGATTCTCGCTTTGGGTGCGAGAGGTCCCGGGTTCAAATCCCGGACGAGCCCTGGCTTTGCGTGGAATAGACTATGCCTTGGTGGAACAAATCCAGAGGAATCTTGAAGTGAGCTAGCTTTTGCTCCTTATGACAACCAAGAGTAATGACTTATGTAGCTCAAATGCAAAAGTACACCATGATAACCCAAATTTATACCTATTTGCAATCCAGTGAGAACTCGAAAAACTGCAGGTTTGTAGGTTCTCGCATTGGCACCACAAATAACCTGAGATCAGAATCAAAACAGGAATACAGGAGCTAGGTCAATGTCATTCATTAACTCCAATCTGTTTCATTAACTCCAATCTGTTAGGTCATTCAAATCCCAGATGAGCCCTTCCCCTTACTCTTGAATGACTGTTGATTAGTTAGCGGGCTCTTGTTTCTCACGTCATCTGAGTTTCCTGCAGTATAAAGCTCAATGTCAAGAGGTTCTTGCTTGGCCACTTGTATCTCGAGGGGTCCAAAGAGGTTCAGAATTCTATTGACATTTAGTGCCCTAACCTTTGGTGGTTGGATTGTAGTCTACTGCAGGACACCAGGCTAACACTCATTCACACCTAGGGACAATCCAGTCAAATCAGCTAGTGGCATATTTAGGGACATGTAGAGGATGTGCAAAAGTACACACAGGAAATAACAAGAGCATGCAATCAAAGCACGGACACCAAATCTATGTGAAGGATATACTTATCTAATAGATTAATTGGCTGCTTAATCTGATATCTATGTTAACTACAGCTAAACTAACAGCAAAAATATATATATACATGCCTAAACTGATTCACCAAATGAGTAGAAAATGTAGCAGGCAGGTCAGCAAAGGTGTAACAGAGATAGAAACAGAAGTACATTGATTCCAGTCTGTTTATCACAGAGGCAGTGTATCTGCAAATGCATGTTGTGGGAAAAAAATTATTTGCAACCCTCATCGAACAGAAAAACACAGAGTATCTTGCAGATTGAGTCCAAGAGTCCAAAGAAAACAACATGAAATGTTTGCAGGATTTGTAAAAATCCAAACATGCACACCAAACCAAGATGGTGCACTTTGGCTCGTTGGTCTAGGGGTATGATTCTCGCTTCGGGTGCGAGAGGTCCCGGGTTCAAATCCCGGACGAGCCCTGGCTTTACATGGAATAGACTATGCCTTGGTGGAACGAATCTTGAGGTGAGCTGGCTTTTGCTCCTTATGACAACCAAGATTAATGACTTATGTAGCTCAAATGCAAAAGTACACCATGATAACCCAAATTCATACCTGTTTGCAATCCAGAGAGAACTTGAAAAACTGCAGGTTTGTAGGTTCTCGCATTGGCACCACAAATAACCTGAGATCAGAATCAAAACAGGAATACTGGAGCTAGGTCAATGTCATTCATTAACTCCAATCTGTTTCATTAACTCCAATCTGTTAGGTCATTCAAATCCCGGACGAGCTCTTCCCCTTACTCTTGAATGACTTTTGATTAGTTAGCGGGCTCTTGTTTCTCACGTCATCTGATGGCAAAAGTAGTGATCTATAATGTTTAGCATGATCTATAATAATCTATAGTGATCTATAATTTTTAGCATGAACCCAGAGAACAGGACATAAATGTTTGCAGGATTTGTAAAATTCCAATCATGCGCACCAAAACCAAGGTGGTGCACTTTGGCTCGTTGGTCTAGAGGTATGATTCTCGCTTCGGTTGTGTGAGAGGTCCCGGGTTCAAATCCCGGACGCGCCCTTCTCCCTGATCTTGAATGATTGTTCGATTACATAGGTGTGCAAGAGGTCCCGGGTTCAAGCTCTTGCTTCTCATGTCAACTATGTTTTCTTGCGGTATAAAGCTCAATGTCAAGAGCTTCTTACTCGGTTCTTGCTTGGCCACTTGTATCTCGACGGGTCCACAGAGGTTCCGAATTCTATTGACATAAATGCCCCTTTTCCACCGAGACAGTTTGAGTGCTGGTTCGGAGCCAGAGCCTAATTTAGAACCAGTTCTTTCTGTTTCAATGGCCAAAGCACCGGCTCTGAACCAAGAAAAGTGGTTCTTAAGTAGCACCAAAACATCGGTGGTCTAGAATTAAGAACCGCTTACGTCAGTGGCTGGGGGTGGAGATACTTTTAGCGCATTTGATAATTTACCCAAAGTTTACTAATGTTTAATACAATTTTACTTTACCACAATATAATCACTTATCAGCACACAAGATAGTAGGTAGCTACATGCTAAGGCAAACTTTTTTGTGTGTTAATGATAAAATAATAATAATTACACAGAGCTGCATGTACACGTTGGATTCACCACGTTTGGATGCTAATGTAGGTTCACAAAGCAATGGGCATTAACAGTAAAGAAGCAGTGTATCTGCAAATGCATGTTGTGGGGCAGCAGGTCAGCCTGGTATGCTTGCAACACACCCATGGTGTGGAGGCAGCCCTTGGCCTGACCTGCTGCCGCGTAAGCCTTCCGTACTAAGGCTGACGTAGCACGTAGCGGCTTAGTAGGGAAAACCGGAGCCTTTAGCGATGATGCTACATTAGGGGAGAGATAGCTAGCCAGCGTCTCTTCCACACGTGGCATTGCCCCGTAGCCGCACGCCTTAGCCCAGACCACATTCGCATAAAGCGAGGAGTGACTAGGAGAAGTGCGCGTAGAGTACAGGGTTTTCCAGGATCTGGACACCTCGGCGTGCAGATCGGGAAAAAATGGCAGGCTCCGGCGCCGAGGAAGTGACACAGGGCGCAGGAAACGCTCCAGCTTACTGGGTGTGCGCTGCTTCTGCTGCTCCACCGGCCAATCTAAATCCAGTTTGGCTACGGCTCGTGTCACGACCTCGAGGAGCTTCTCATACAGCACAGGCTGTGAGGAGCCCACGGGTTCGCTAGCATCCATCAGCTGTCCTTCCTCGGAGGGAGAGTCATGTAATGCCGCGCTGCTCACACTGGGAGAAGAAGCAGCCATCGGGCCTGCTTCTCCGTGAGAGCCGGAGCTCGATTCAGCAGACGAGGCTGAAGAGGACTCATCCGCCTCCAATCCCGCTGCTAAATCGACCTGCGAGCCCCACGAGCACCGGCGCCGCTTTGCCATAGCGTTTCGACACAGCTCGAGTTCCGAAAGGGAACTGCAGCTTTGTAGGTTCTCTCATTAGCACCACAGTTATAATGAAGCTAGGTCAAGGCTCCTAATTAAGTAATTACCTGCTGTAACAGATATTAAAAAAGAATCAATCTTATTGGATGCCGCTATAACATCCACATCCTAAGAAATAGCAGCACAAAAATATGGCAAAAATGATTCACTATAAAACTAGAAAATGCAGCATGCAGGTAAGCAATGGTTTAGAATTTATAGAAACAGCAGCACACTGATGGCGGTCAGTTTATCACAGAATGCACATTGCAAGGAAATAAAAATCATTTGATACTCTGATCCACCAGAAAAACACAGAGTATATTGCAAAAAGATGAGTACAATGTAAAGTTCTTGAAACTTCATACTGGCTTCAACTTTGTTCTTTGTGCACGTCAGCAAGAACGCTTCTTGGTGATGTTTCCTTTTTACAGATTGGAGGTAATGATATTATTGCAATAGTAGTGCACTGAACAGTTTAGCATTATCCCACAGAACAGGACAGACATATGTTTTCAGTATCAAGTGACCTTCCATATGTGCACAACCTAACCCAGAGCACTGTTGAGGCTTGTTGGTCTAGACCAGGGGTCAGCAACCTTACACACTCAAATCATTTGGACCCGTTTCCCACAACAACAACAAAAAAAACACATGGAGCCACAAAACCCTTTTGACATCTAAAATTAATACAACACTGCACATATCGTGTTTACCTTTATGGAAAGTATATAAAAAACTGTAGTGTGTTAATTTATGAAATCAATGAACTGCTACCGAGTAAACAAAATTTTATTTCTGCAAGCAAACAAAATATTTTGAACAGTTTGAACTAACCTTAACAAAAATATGCTGGGTTGAAGGTTACTTTCAAATAAACTGTTCAATGTCAATTTGAGTCCTCTTCGTATTCCTGACATCAAAATTTTAACTTGCCGGCTGCAGCAAACCAAAACATGCGTCTGCTGAATCGGATTTTGCAAGTCGGCAGTTATGACGCATATTTTGAGCAACAAAAAAATGAAACACGGTTTATTTTAATGTTACAAGAGCATCATAATCTTAGAATTTAGAATTACATTTTTTTTTAAAAACTAACTAACTAAAATAAAATAAATTTAAATTAAATATTTATTTTCCAAATCTACAGGGAGCTGCAGGCTCTTGCTTATCACGTTCAACCAAGTTTCTTGCCTAATAAAGCTCAATGTCAAGAGCTTCTTACTCTGTTCTCACTTGTCCACTTGAATCTTGAGGGGTCTAAAGAGGTTCAGAATTCTATTGAAATGTAGTGCCCTAAACTTTTGTCGTTGGATTGTAGTCTATTGCAGTACTAAAGTCTGAAGAACAATGGCGTATTAAGGTATGAGTTGTGATCACATTATTATAAACTCGAGCTATCATCGAACTGACTTGAAAACTTATATGACCATTTAAAACAAAGTGTGCACACACAGTTAAAAAGAGACTAATGGGTGTTTCATATGGGTTTTTTTGTTCATTCTCACAATGTTTGCAATGTTTATAAGCTTTGATTTATGAATATGTTGTGAATGAGCAAAGTGTTTACCAAGGTTTAAAAATTGTAGAGAAAAGTAAGATTTATGTGTCTAATTTGACTGATCCTAACGAGGATCAAACGCAAAATACAGGGGGGTACTGATATAGACCAAGCAGTTAGAAAACATGAGGTTAAACTTACTACAAAAGGGTTGTTGTTTAAACTTGATATGCTGCAAAAACAGAAAATCAAAGTTTGAAATGACAGATTATTTTAAAGGTGTACTGACTGATCTTATAGTTAAAGCTGATTTTGAAAATGTTGAAATCACCTTTGATAAGTTTAAAACCCAGTGCAAAGAAGCAAAAGAAGCACATAAGACTTTGCTAAGTTTATTGTCCAATGAAGAGAGTGAGAAACATGAAACGTGGTTTAAAGCCAAATTACTGTGGATTGAGGAGTTTTCTGCTATTGTCATATAGTGGCTGAAACAACATCAAGAGGGAAATCAGTGTGCTGATAGTGAAATAAACCATGTTGATAGTGTTTCCAACATTGAAGCCTGGTCGAACAATCCCACATCGAGCCAACACAGTAGTTCAAGTTCAACCAAATCTAAGTCCTCTGTTCATCGAGTGCACACACAGGTGGAGGCCGAAAGAGCCGCTCTTGTTGCACGTGCAAAATCTTTAAAAGATAGACATGACCATGAGGGTCAAGTGGAAAAATTAAGGAAACGAAAGGAACAAATGGGTCTTGATGCTGAAACAACAACAAACTACTGAGAGTGTGATATCAGATGGAATGGAGTCTTATTTTGACAGAGCAAAATCTAAATCAAAAACCTCATTTCTCAATCACACTCATTGTTGATATTCTAACATTATTCTATTAGTTTGTAAAGATTTATTCAGGTTCCTTTACAATTTTATTTAGTAAAATAAAAACTGGAGCAAAACTTTGTAAATGTAAAATAAAATCTTCATTTATCTGAGTACATTTAGTGAACATAAAGTGACTGAGAGAAAACTCTCGGCAAATCAGCAGGAATGTAACAATAATATATTTTAATGGTAAATTCATCAGGAGAAAAGGCAATAAAGAAGACTATTTGTATGGCTCATTTTAAAAACTGATATCCTAACAATGCTTCTGAGCTTCCTGAATTATTTTGAAAATGTTGTTTGCTAGATGTTGTGTATTACTAAAACAACTAGAGACAAGATTCTTTCCATAAAATTGCCAGTGCCTGTCACGTAGGAAAAACGATTGGAGCCAGCAGCAGGGTTGAGATGTATAGAGCTCTCCCATGTTGCTCTGTTGCTCGGGATCTGTGTTGACACAATCTATCCATCGCACATGGGTCTAGCACTGTTTAAGCCCAATAATTCTACAACCACTATCCCTCCCTGCCTAAAGTCACACTCTAAAAAACGATTCGTTGGCTGAACAACCATTAATTATAAAAATGAATAAACTAAACACAAATAACAAAGTAATTTTAACTTTTCAACCTCTACTTAGCATATATAATGTCTGTAACATAAATATATAAGTTACAAGGTGAACCTAAGTGTATGCCTAAATATAATGAAAAAACATAAGTCATGTCAACTAGTATTAAAAATGCATCAAAACTAAGTAATTATAACATAATATTTTAAGTATATGACTGAGCCATGTGATATGCAAATCTGGAAAAAACTGGATTCATCTGGTGATGAACATGTGAAGACGGTGGAAAGCGGTAAGCTTAATTTTCTATAAACTAAGCAAAATATTTGATTTTGAGGTTTTGACATTAATAAACACTTGTTTGTAGTGTTAGGTGAAGATATTTTCTGAAACGCAAAGAGGCGAAGACGCTGAAAAGAGGTAAGATTTGTCGTTTTAACATACATTTGTTTATTTGTGTTAATGCGTTTGTAGTCAAGAAAGAAACTTTTTTAAATTGAATTTCTGAATATTACTTAAATATTTATGAAAGTCTAGTTTGTACAAATAAGTTATTGTATGAAAGGAGGAACGAGTGTGCACGCGATTGTGCGACTGCTAAAGCAGACTCCATCGAATGAATGTTCTAGTGGTTAATGTGTTTGTTTCAGAGGAATATGACCATGCATCGCGTTGGCATGTTTGCATTAAGATAATTCTGTTCCCGCCCTGGTCCGTGTAATATTAGGTCATTTTAGTATATACAATCTTTTACTGAAAAGGTCTATGTTAGTAAGACACTGCAATGTCTCGCCTATTCATACTAAATATAAAACTGTTTTTTCTCCTTCTAGTTCAGAGCAAGAAAATGTTGCAAAGGGGGCAGCATGAAGGAAGTATCGTGTTGGAAGTGAACTTTCATTTGTTAATGTGACACATTTGTTGTACATTCATGATGTGTGGTTTTAGGCTTCACCATTGCATTGCAGCCTGTTTAAAAAAATAAAGTGAAATGCTTTATTTTGTGTGATTTGCATGTGTAATTTATTTTAGTGAAGTGACAAATGGTGACCCATACTAGGAATTTGTGCTCTGTGTTTAACCCATTAAAGCAGCAGTGCAATATGCAGACCAATAGCTGATAATCTACAATAAGTTAAGATTTTACATTGGTTCAACTCAATTAATTGTCTTTTATTTAACATAAATGAGCTTAAATTTTAAGTTACCTTAACTTGCAATTACTTAGTAGATTCTATCATGTTACATATATTTTTAAATAAACAATGTTGTGTGTACCCAAAAATTTAAGTACATATAACAACGGTTTTCTTGTTAATTTTAAGTAATTTTTTTCCAAGTTGGGTTTACTTAAAAAGTGTGTTGCAAAAATGGTGCATACATATTTTAAGTATATCCGACACATAATTTTTACCAGTGCAGCATAAATAATTCCATTAACAAAGAAACCAGTCATTAGAGGCCTCAACGATTAACGCCCAGTTGCATTCACCCCAGTCAGTATGAAGTGCTTTGAGAGATCAGAGAACACATCAAAACCAATCTTCTGAAGCACTTCTGAAACACCCACTTTCTGAAGCAGGTGAAAACCTGGTCAACAGGAGCCACCTCTGCTCTTTAGGACTTGATTGCATTGACTGGAACATCTTTAGGGAAGCTACAACCATCGGTGACACTGTTAACTTGGAGGAGTACACAGTTAATGCCAAACAGACTACTTAGATCATTAGAATCGAGTCACTTAAAAATACCAAGGGTTCACAGTAAACAAGAAGAATCTGCTTTAACTATTATGCTGCCCGTAGTTGGAATCAACTTCCAGAAGAGATCAGATTTGCTAAAACATTAGCCACATTTAAATGTCGACTCAAAACTCAGTTTAGCTGTGCATTTTCTGAATGAGCTCTGTGCTACGTCCAAACTGATTGCACATGATCAGTTTGTTTTATTGTTGTGATTATTGTTTTATGATTATTTTACTTTCTTTTATTCAAAGCTCTTTTACCATTGTGCACGAAATGTGCAGTGACTAGCTACATCGGCAAGTGCAGTGATGACATGACCGTCTCCAAGACCATCACCACTCGCTCCGACTGGAAGCTGTGGATGACTGCTAAAGTGCGTGCGCTGCTGAAGACTAGAGACCTAGCCTTCAGAACAGGTGAAAGGGCGGCCCTAAGAACAGCAAGGGCCAAACTGTCCCAAGCCATCAGAGAAGCAACGCGCACACATGCCCAGACAATCCACAGACACTTCCAGGACAGCGGAGACACCCGGTGCATGTGGCAAGGCATACAGGCGATCATGAACTAAAATATAGCTTCACTTGCCTGTGATAGTGATGCCTCCCTCCCAGATGCACTGAATGACTTTTATGCCCGGTTTGAGGTGTAGAACCAAAGAAGACCATCCCACACCCCCAACGATCAGGTACTCTGTCTATCCATGGCCAACATGAGAAGAACTCTATGCAGAGTTAACCCACATAAGGCTGCTGGATCAGACAACATTCCTGGCAGCTCATCATAAGGCACATTTACAACAGTTACCACCCTCACTGGACCCAATACAGTACAAACCGCTCCACGGATGATGCCATTCTCACGGCCCTTCATTTAGCCCTCACCCACCTGCACAATAAAGACACGTACATACTGTATGCTGTTCTTAAACTTCAACACAACACAATATCATTCAGCATTCAACACAATCATCTCTCAGCACCTGTTTGAGGAGCTTAATGTTTGAACAATGTTTTAAACTCATGGTATCTTAAGTATGTAACCTAGTGAACGAGCATTAATGTATCAAATAATAGAGATTTAAGCACTTTAAGCACATCGTTCTGGTTAAGGGCATCTGCCAAATGCTGTAAATGTAAATGTAAGCTGAGCCTGCTGGGACTGAACACCTCCCTCTGTAACTGGATCCATGACTTCCTGACTGGGAGACCTCAGTCAGTCCGGATCGGGAACAGCACCACCACACTGAATACTGGAGCCCCTCAGGACTGCATGATCAGCTGACTGCTGTTCACCTTTCTTACTCTCACGACTGTGCAGCAATGCACAGATCGAACCATATCACCAAGTTCATTGATGACATGACCATGACAAGAACATTCTGAGCAGCCCCATCACTGTCTGGTTTGGGAACTGCACCGCCCTTGATCGCAAGTCCCTGCAGCAAATAGTGAGGACAGCTAAGAAGATCTTTGGAGTCTCTCTTCCCTCTATCATGGACATTTACACAGCAAACAGCATTGTGGATGACCCCACACACTCCTTACACACACTCTTCACCCAACTGCTGTCTGGAAAAAGGTACCAGAGCATTCAAGCCTTTATGACCAGTCTGTGTAACAGTTTCTCTCCACAAGCCATCAGACTCCTCAATAACTGAACTGAACTGTACCGAGCACAATACACACACACACACACACACACACACACACACACACACTGAAGACACATACATATGGACTGCGATGACCCACACCAAATGAACACTTCCAATTTACATCCCTGTCCACAGCACCATCTTATCAAAATGTTTAAATGCTGTTTTGCACACTGTTTTTGCTTTTCGCACATGCTGTCTCACTTTTTATTCGATTGCTGTTTTGCTCAATACTTTGCAATCCCACATGTAACTCCTGCTATAATACTAATGTGTTCATTCCAGTATTTCTGCACACATAATATTGACTGAACATACAGTATGTACACTGGTCGGCACCATTTCTGTTTTTGTGTATTGTCTTGTTTTTTTTTCCTGCACTGTCTTTTATGTCTTGCACTGTTTGCACCAGGTTGCACAGATCGACTTTATTTGGCTAGGACTACTTACTAAGTCAGCTCTGTCTTTGTTCTATGTAGCACCATGGTGTGGTGGAAATTTTTACTTTAGAGATGTTTGTAAGGCCTTGTCCTTCTATGCTCCTGACTGGTAGTTATTGTAACTAGAAATTGTCATTTCCAGTGGTTGTTTTCTTAGATTATGACAAGGGCAGAGATGATTTGGCAGGACTTAGGCTCATAAACAGCTTCTAGTAGACCTTGGTAAGATAAGATTAGCTTTATCAGGAGATGAGCAGGCAGTTTGCATTTAAGCCTATGATTTATGATGTTACATGCCTTCTTTGTTTGAATCCTGTCTATAAAATCTTGATGTAATCAATGATTGGGGCACTCAGCCTTATTCATGCTGCGGAGCAGAACACAATAAACTCTGAAACCTTTTTACTCTTGCTTGTGCCTACCAGTGTGATACTTTATACTTTAAATCTCTCAAAACTCAAACTTCCACAACAATGGTCCTGGAGAAATGTGGTCTCATTTCACTCTGTACTGCAACAGCAATATATGGTTTAAATGACAATAAAAGCTTCCTGACTTCTTGACTTGACCATAAATAATATCACAAGGGTAGCCTCCTTTCATCTAAGAAACATTGCTAAAATAAGAAATATGATGTCATTACATGATACAGAAACACTAGTTCATGCATTTGTTACCACTTGGTTGGATTATTGTAATGCTTTACAGTCTGGATGTTCCACTTGGAGCATAAACAAGCTCCAGTTAGTCTAGAATGCAGCAGCTAGAGTCCTAACTAGAACCATAAGATATGAACATATCACCACTATCTTAATCAAACTATCCAATCAAGTTTTGCATTGATTATAAAATACTACTCTTAATCTATAAAGCACTTAATGGTCTCGTGCCACAGTACCTAAGTGATCTTTTTTTTTTTATGATCCGTGACTCCTACTTTGATCAAAAGGTGCCAGCTATTTGGAAGTGCCTCAAGTACAAAAGGATACAGCAGGTGGCAGAGCATTTTCTTACAGAGCCGCACAGTTATGGAACAGACTTCCTATTACTGTTCGGACTGAGACACAGTCTCAGTGTTTAAGTCCAGGTAAAAATTTGTTTAATCTAGCTTTGTTATGAATAGCTTTTCTTAGGTAAAGGACCAGCTAAAGGATTTAAGGGCATAGTTTGCTTGGTGAACTGGGATGTCTGGATGCTGTTGGCTTACCACCTGCGCAAGTCGCTGAGGTTTGCAGACTGTGGAGTGGTGGGACACTTTACATCCTAGGAAGCCGTCATGTCTGTGTCACCTTCTGGCACTAGCCGTTTATGCTGTCATAGCTAGTCTTGCTGGAGTCCCTGTCTGCACTTTGCAAGTAATTAGGGCCCGAGCACCGATGGTGCGAAGCCCTATTGTTTTTGCTCGGGTTTATTATTATTTTTTAGGGCCCGAGCACCGATGGTGCGAAGCCCTGTTGTTTTTGCTCGGGTTTATTATTAGGGCCCAAGCACCGATGGTGCGAAGCCCTATTGTTTTTGCTCGGGTTTGTTTATTTATTTATTTATTTATTTAATAGTTTTTTTGCACACATTGGCCAATTGGGGTCCTTAACATGCTCGAAAACTCTTGAAATTTGGCACACACGTCAGAGTCGTATGACGCCAGGCTCGGGCAAAGGCTGGAATACGGACGTGGCAGGGGGGCTCTGTAGCACCCCCTGTAATGAAAAAACAAACATTTGTGCACAGATCGGGCAATTATGTACGCACATGTACGAGAGTTGGTACGCATATAGATCTCATCGACCCGAACAACTTTCGCGCTCTAAACTATGAGCTCCGCCCAACGGAAAGTCGGCCATTTGGGATTATTTCATAATTGCATGCGGTGAACTTTTAAGTAGTCCTCCTAGGGAATTCATCCGATTGACATCAAACGTGGTGAACATGATGCCGAGACATTGCACTTGCTAAATTCCGAAGGGGTTATTGATATTTTGAACGGTGCTGCCATTGCGAGGCGACAAAATTATGGCAAATTCAGAGAAACAGGAAGTGTCTAATATCTAAAGCAAAAAATGTCTTATTGGGATGACACGCGGTGTGTATGTTCGACCAAGGATTCCGATTGCATCAATGTGCCTATTTTGAATCTCGGACATAGCGCCACCAACAGGCACCAGGAAGTGTGTCAGTCACAACAGTTGCATGTGGTGAACTTTTAAATATTCTTCCTAGGACATTCATGCGATTGACAGCAAACGTGGTGAACATGATGCCAAGACATTGCACTTGCTAAATTCCGAAGGGATTTTTGATATCTCGAACGGTGCTGCCATGGCGAGGCGACAAAGTTATGGCAAATTCAGAGAAACAGGAAATGTCTAATATCTAAAGCAAAAAATGTCTTATTGTGATGACACACGGTGTGTATGGTCGGCCAAGGATTCCGATCGCATCGATGTGCTTATTGTGAGTCCCGGGCATAGCGCCACCAACAGGTGCCAGGAAGTGTGTCAGTCACAACAGTTGCATGTGGTGAACTTTTAAATACTCCTCCTAGGACATTCATGCAATTGACACCAAAAGTGGTTAACATGATGCTGAGACGTTGCACTTCCCAAATTGCGAAGGGATTTTTGATATCACAAACGGTGCTGCATTGGCGAGGCGACAAATTTATGGAGCATTTAGTGAAACAGGAAGTGTTTTGTGATGACACAATTAACACAATGATGACACAATTAATTCCTGCCAGGGATTAAGCTGCATGGTCAGCCAGTGACTCATGGAAATGTTGTGTATGGAGCTACCCGGAGACTGGCAAGCCTTCTTTGAACCAACGTTGTGTCAGTCAGCTGTATCAGCATCATTTTGAAATGTTGACAGGTTAGTATTAGGTTAGAAATTAGTGTTAGGTCTGTTCAGAACACAGAGTTTGCACTGACCCATTAGTTCCTCAGGATCTCTCAGTTGCAATATTATAAACTGTCCTAGAAAGGACATTATTTACATTTAGATTATTTACTGTTCAGTGTCACCCAAATGAGGATGGGTTCCCTTCCCTTTCTTTTGGGCCCAAGAACATACTCTACATGGTCTACAACATTTTTCCTACAACCCCTATTTTATCCACACTGCACGGTCTCCCAGTCAAATTTTGCACTGGTTATAAAATTCTTTTACTGACATTTAAAGCACTGAATGGTCTTGCACCACAGTACCTGAGTGATCTTTTCGGGGATCTTTTATGATCCGTCATGCTTACATTGTACGGTGCAGGCTACTTGGTAGTTAAAGGTTACAGCCAGGGCAGAGCTTTTTCTTACAGCCATCCAATTAGTATTCTGGACTCCAGGAAGTATTCAGTAATTCCAGGCTGAAAGCACATTTGTGAATAGTTTTTCTTAGGTAAAGGAGCAGATCTGGAGAGTTCATAGGCATAGATTGTTTGGTGAATTGGACATTTGGATGCTGTCACCTTACCACTCTCACAAATTGCTCAGGTTTGCTGAATGTGGGGTGGTTGGATGCTTTATGTCCCAGGAAGTCCTCATGTCTCTGTCAACGTCTGGCTATTTCTTTTTAGTTATGCTGTAATAGCTAGTTTTACCAGAGTCCGTGCCTTCACTTTTCACATAAAATACTTTGCCTTTAACAATGATTACAACCATACCTAATAATTTTCTCTCTCTCCCTTTCCCTCTCCCTCTCCCTCTGTTCAGCCAATCTACATGCCACTCCTGAGTTCTCAGTGTTTTGAGTGTTTCCACTGTGACCGCTTATTCTTTTCAAACCTACCCCTTTCATCCTAACACTCTACCCCTTTTTGGAGTCTCATCACTTGGTGGTGCACTCTGCTTTGATAGAGCTGCGGACAGACGGTGATAGAGCTCCATAGACAGCATGTGACCCATGGTTAGTAACTTAATTTTAAACTTTTTATTCTGTTTCTATGCTTCTGAGAATTGTTAAAAGCGCTATACAAATAAATTGAATTGAAAATTTTTTTGTCTTGTGGACTATGTAAATATATGTTATATGAAATATAAAAACAAACAAACAAAAAAATTTATACAATTCCTCTTATTATTACATTGGCTGTCTGTTAATATTAGAATTGATTACAAACTGCTGCTACTTACATACAAGGCTCTTATTTTAGCTCCCATGTATCTAACTAGTCTTCTAACACGTTACAATCCTTCACGCTCCCTGAGATCAAAGAACTCATGACTCCTGGTAGTTCCCAGAATATTTAAGTCTACTAAAGGTGGTAGAGCATTTTCATATTTAGCTCCAAAACAGGAATAGTCTTCCTGACAGTGTTTGGGGCTCAAACACACTTTCCCAGTTTATATGTAGATTAAAAACTTATCTCTTTCATCAGTCATACACATAATACATCCCATAATCTTGTGCACTATTACATCAGACTTGCAAATATTATGAACAGCAGCTATGTTAATCCCTCTCCACTGCTTCACTTTTTCAACCCATCCCGATGCTCTAAGAAAATCATGTTTAGTGCCCTGGGGGTCTAGACACTGTCGCTAGAGCAAGGGACATCAGGGATTTTTTCATGTGCATGTGCGAGAGTGCAACATTAAGAACAAGCATTTCAAAGGAATTAAATCTATACCGTGTTCTCTGAGTAACAGTAAGGAAATCACTAAAGATGGTGGCAACACCACCTCCATGACCAGTGATGATTTCATTTACTAGTGATCTAATATTCAGAAGCCCAAACTTTAGGAACTGTTTTTGTTTGTTTCTTTGCATTTTTCTGGTCTAATTACGGTAAGATTATTTAGAGAACTGCTCATGCATTTACTTTTTGATCTCAGTCGGGGAACAGACACAGTTTCTATGGGATGAGCTAAGTGTGCATTTGTAACAGTGTGATGATGAGGTGAAGGATGGCTAGTGAAATTTAGATTTAAATCGTAGTTTACCAGGCAGAACTTGTGCAGAACCCTGGAGATGTGTTTCGAGAGGATTACAACACCAACTCTGTTGGGGTGAAAAAGAAAAAATCCCAGTTATCAATAAAGAGTAAATTCTGAGCGTGACACCATGACTGTAACCATTCATTTAGTTCTACTTAATTCTACTGAACGTTTCGATTACTCGCTGGTACGTGGGAAGCGGTCCAGACACGATGATCCTTGCCATGGATGATGTGCTGCAAACCGACTCCACCAGGGTGTTGGAGTCCCTCTTCAGGATCTCTGACTGCCTCAGGCTGGTGTCGTTCATGCCGGCATGAAGAACCACAGCTCTGGTGTTCCTGCTCATGATCCCAGGTACCTGTGCAGTGACATCAAGAACACGAGCACCAGGTAAATAGAGAGTGCGAGCCTACCCTTAAGCCACAGTAGCACGGATGTTGCAGACAATGGAGTTGCCGATGATCACAGCGTCGCGTTCCATCTCGCGAAGGGGGGTTGAAGCGGTTCCGGGTGGGGATCTTGAAGACCGGTGGCAGCAGATGGGGAGAGGTTCTCGACCGGGCCCGGCTTGCGTCTTCCTCTGCTGCTGCACCTGGGGTCCCTGTTTCCTTGGCGCCGGAGTAAACAACAACTGGGCAGGCTGCTTCCTGGGTGTGCTGGGCCTGGACAGCGTGGCTTTCCGCTTCCACAGTTGGGCCTGCTTCACCTGTAGGTCATGGATCTGCTTCTCCACAACCTTCAGCTCCAGTTCCACCGAGTGCAGTTCGAACGTGTCGTCACCTGCACTCAAAGGTAGACACACAATCGACATGGTGCTATAGGGCAAGTACAACAGAGATAATTGGTGTGAGATGGTGTAAAGAACTAGCGGTAACCGGGCTAACAGGCTAGTGATGCTAGTGATGCTAAACAGCTAGAAGCGGATGCTAGGAAAACAAATAAAATGTTAGTGATATCAAAAAGTATTTCGAGCGATTATTTTTTACTCTTAAGATGCTTTTGTTATTGCCGGTGTGTTCAACCTTTGTAAAAATTAAGGAGTTAAAGAATAAACTCAAAGATAATTCAAAACTGACTTAAGATACTCAGCCAAGCAAACACATGCGACCGGCACGACACTTGCGAGATTTACTCTGTTCTTTGCACATACTGTCTAACCTTTCATTTATTTGTTGTTTTGCACAATTCTTTACATTATCTCAGGGACCTGCTGCTATGAAACTGTGTTCATTATAGTAATACTGCATGCAAAACTGCACAGTTGCATTTTATGTGGCTTGGACTACTTACTTAAGTCCTTAGTTCTGTCTTTGCTTTGCGTAGCACCATGGCCTGGGGAAACGTCTTATTTCACTGTGTACTGCAACGGCTATATATGGTTGAAATGACAATAAAAGCTTCTTGACTTGACTTGACTTGACTTGTTATGGAGTGATGGATGCATCAGGTGTTCTTATCTCTCCATTACTATACAAATGAGAGCTTATATAGACAGTAAATATCCATGAATCAAGTAAATATCATCCCCATGTCCACCCTCGCCATAGCATCTGATTATTAAACCATGTCAGGGAAAGCAAGAAGTCATCTTTTCATTACCATTTATGCCTCCAGGGGGCGAGAGCTGCCGGTTTTGTGTGCAAAAGCTTCGTAGAGAAAGCTACGAGCAGTGAGCTTCCGTTCTCTGCTAGGCTCCCACCCGCTCCGCCATCATCTTGAACAATAAAAAGGATTAAAATAAAACCAAGACGACTATTATGTCTGACAGCAGAGTCAGACTAATCTAGTGACATTATATACGTTGATTAAATATGAGAGCGGCGGAATATGATGATGATGATGATGATACGCGGTACAGTGTCGTTTTGTTCACTGACAATCAGCTGATGTTCATCTGGAGCTGAGAGAGAGAGAGAGTCGCACTTATGAGCCTTTACTCAAACATCTAACATTTTATCTGCACATTCAGCGATAAATGTATGGCATTGATGCTCAAATGAAGATTGCTTGTGTGGACTGAAGAAAGCAGCGTTTTATTTTCACCAGGCCGGACACTGAGCTAGCTTTAGCTTTTAGCTTTAGCTTTGGCTTTTAGTTTTAGCCTTTAGCTTTTAGCTTTAGTTAGCTACAGCGGAGACACCACGGTAAGGACCCTTCAATCCCTTCAAAAATAAACAAGTTATCAGTTTAACTATCTGCACAAAGTACCTAATGATGTTACAACGCTGTCGTTGCTTTTTTCTGTGTTGTTTAAAACGCACATATCGTGCATAGCGTTTCTACTAGCTGACATTTTCAGTCAGTTAGCCTGCTCATTAGCTAATGCTAATCGAGTTTAATCGGCGGTTGTGTCGCCCACACGCGTGTATTCGGGCAATCCGAGTGTTGTACATTATGCAGACTTGTCGTGTGGGACTAGGAGTTCACTTTGCAGATTCGCTTTGGGTGTGGATGTGAACTGAAAACGGGACACTGCGTGTCTAGAATTAAGGGGCAAACTGCTTTAAATGATGATCCTGGTGCATCTTGCCCTGATCCAAACTGCACTGCTGAAAGGGAACACTTTTTCATCACAGTATATATAACAGAAGGTCAGTTAAACCTCAGGGATGTCAATCTGTCAAGTAAGGATGAATGTGAGGCACTGGAGAGGCAACAGCAAGACAACCCTGAAAAAAGGGACGTTGCCACACAATTGTTCCCCTTATTCCTTCTGATGGATTTGTCTTTAGTTTTGTTACAGTACTTGTCACGATTTGTAGCACGACACAGTTTTTGTACCCGATATAGTCCTGCTCTTTCAGTATTGCACGTTCGTACTTGCCAGCGTAAGCAGGTTTGGTGTTTCAAGAGTATGGAGGACATACCAGGAGATTGGTCGTTACACAAGGAGAGGTAGCCGGTGCCGAAGTTCAAGAACCCAGTAGCAGGACCGCTATCTGCTCCTCTGTGCGAGGAGGAGCACTTCAGGAGTCTTACAAAATGAACCCCAGCTGGCTAACGGCGTGCAAATTTCTGACCAAACAGTCTCCATAAAGTTGGCATGATGGTGGTTTGACATCCTCTAGTGGGACCTCTGCACACATCTTGGCACCATGCAGCTTGATTGGCATTTGCCAGAGAACTCCAGAATTGGCAGGTCCATCATTGGAACACTGTTCTGTTCACAGATGAGTGCAGGTTCACACTGTGCACATGTGACAGATGTGGAAAAAGTCTGGAGGTGCTTTGGGGAACATTGTACACCTGCAGCATCATCTAGCATGACTGGTTTGGTAATGCGTCAGTGATGATCTGGAGAAGAACATCCTTGAAGGGTCGCACAGAACTCCACGTGCTAGCCAACTGTAACCTTACTGCTGCTTTGTACGGGGATGAAATCATCATGAATTCATTGTCAGACCCCAGATCAGTTAGGCTGATGCAGTGGCCCTGATACAGTTTCAGGATGATGAAGGCATTGATGCCATTGACTGGCCCTCACATTCCCCAAAACTGAATCCAATTAAGCACTGCTGGAACGTTACTTGTTAGTGCATCCGAAGCCACCAAGTATCACCACAGACTGTCCAGGAGCTCACTGATGCCTCTACACCTCTGCTAACAATTGCATGACATGTTGTCCTTTTTAACCGTTTACAGTTGCATGTTTTTTGTTTTTTTTAAACATTTCAGGAAAAAGTTAGCTTTGGTTCTCTGTTGTCTTTGAGGAGAATAAAAGGCCGGAACCAGAAGTACAAACTAGCAAGTAGCGTTAAGTGTGAAGTGCAAATGAGACTCTGAGGTGATCGTAAAGTGCAAATGTGGATACATGGATTAAAGTAAATGAAGACCACACAGTGGAAGTTAACTTGTCATGTTCTCCACTGTACCACTGTCAGAGCTGCTGTTATAGCAGATATTATAAAACACAAATATATTACATGTACAGAAATACTTCTGGCACAATCGTTCTTAGTATTAAATAAGAACTTTGGAATGACAAGAAATTGTGTTTTATATAAAAGAAAGAGAAACTTATTGTGTATAGATCAAAAGGTTTGGGTATTTCATCCCTGTTCTTACATACTGTGTGTGTGTGTATATATATATAGGTTCCACTCGTTCTGGACCAATCTTTGTTATTGTTATTATTAGCATTATTATTGAGATTATCATTCCATTTGTCTCCTGTGAAATGACACATCCTCACCGACTGGCATGCAAATCAACTACCAAATCAGTTAAAATATACAATCTCACACAAATCAACAAGTCATTATGAGAACTTCACAATAGTCTTCGACTTCTATGTTACCACTTTGGTTAATGTGGTTTATAAAGGAAATCGCTATAACTCGAGCTTAACGCCGAGCCGTTGTGTCTAAACGTTTGTGTTTTGTCTGTACACTGCTCTCATATCCATAAACAGAGTCTGTATATAATGTGTTGGTTTTTGAATATGATATACCTGAATATATCGCAGTTTCATGAACCAGTTCCCTAAAGGAAATCCCCATGGTACACAATAATCAGGTTTATAACCTGAATCTGGACCTGTGGCTTTGCTCCCACAGTTAAAGTGGTGCTTAATATTTTATGTTTCTTCCAAAAAAAAGAGCAAGACACTTTTTGTTTTCTCACTCACCATTTTTCCAGTGATGTTCAATACCTTACTATATTAATGAGAAATCCAATGTAGAGACAGTGGACATAGATACCGTTAGTCGAAAAATTGTCACAGAGTTTGGTGCAGCTATATGATCCAGTTCTGTTGTCTTAATGCTGGGCGTTGTCTAAGCTAATTACTTAGCTGCAACATGAGGATGGTGGCGTTCACATGTGTATTAAAGTGCTGCTGAACACTCACCACCACCTCTATCATGGCATGTGGCAGCTCAGTGGTTTGGGTGTTGGGCTACTGATCGGTAGGTCCTGAAAACAATACGTGGAATAATTTATTTTGTTTAATACCTGGGGTAGCTTTGTTACTTTGCAAACAATAATGATGTTGAGAAGGACTGTTAGGTAGTAGAGATACATGGTTAGGACTTACAGCAGGGGTGTCAAACTCAAATTCACAGTGGGCCAAAATATAAAACTGAGATAAAGTCACGGGCCAAACTGAATATTTATTGAAAAATTAACTGCAATTGATCTGTAATGTTCAACCTTTTTCATATGGAAACATATTTAGTTTTGCTTAAACACAGGATTTGGAACAACCAGAGCTTGATATTACAAACACATAAGAAAGTAAATTTGAAATAAAAGACACATCAGTGGTGTTCATTTCACAAACTTTGACCATACACTTTTTGACAAACTCTCCCTCATTAAAGGGCCAGGCAGATTTTGCCATCTCTGCTGCCACAACGCCAGCCTATACAGCAGCTTCACTTTTTGATTTTGCTTTCATGAACATAGTCTGCCGGGAAACCAGACTTTTTTTCATCTCCTCTGCCTTCTGGAGCTTCTGCTTTACGTCCAGGTCCTTATACTTAATGCTATTTATACTTTATACATAATGTTTCGTTTCATAGTGTCTTCTTATGTTATATACTTTTGTTACAGACACGTTAGCTCCGAACACAAGACAAACAGGTCTGTTCTTTATATTCGTGAACAGATAATCTGCCCCCCCACATGTCTTGCAAGCTTCTATTGTCCATCTTTCGTTTGGCCATTTTTGTGAATGGTGGAATTAACTTGCCCGATGTGACTGTAGCATGTTTGTTAATGACTGTCAACAGAGAATGCACTTGCTGTTCGTGACTACGCGTCAATACAGTGGCAAGGCATTCTGGGATTTGTAGTATTAGCGGAGCATGCGGGTAGCCTGCTGTAATGCACATTTGATATGATCTCGTGGGCCAAATATAATTACACCGTGGGCCAGAGTTTGACACCCCTGACTAACAGGAATATCAGAAATTCCATATTGTGTAAAAACATGCAACATTGATGATGGACACCTGAGTCTTCCAGTGGAGTTGATCCACTTAGCTTAGAATAATGAATTTTCTCAACTGTCACTTTTTAATGCGTTACATGATTCATTGGTCTGAACAATGCAGTAATTAACAAGAATTCAGTATTCTTCTGTGGCTGTAATAACCTCCACTCTTGTGTGAAGGCTTTCCACTAGATGTTGGATAATTTGTGTTCGTTCAACAAGAGCATCAGTGAGATCAGACACAGATGATGTCTGTGTTCTGGGTCAACCCAAGTGCAGGACGCTTGTGCGCAGGACTTTCGTTCTTCCACTCCAACCTTAGCACAGTTTGTCTTCATGGAGCTCACTTTGTGCACAAGGGCATTGTCATCCTGGAACGGGTTTTTGGGTTCTTAGGGGAAAATGTAGTGCTGCAGCATTACAATCAGGTGTCCATGTGCTTTTGGCCATATACTTTAGCAATATTTTTTACGTTTAGCAGATGCCCTTAATAGTAATTTAATATTTACTCACCTGATAATTTGTCTGAATGTGTGCAAAGGCGCTGGCCATGCCATCGAGTGTGCGGGCCGGGAGTCTGAAGGACCCGGAGGTGGCTGAGCTCTTCTTCAGGGAGGATCCAGAGAAACTCTTCACAGACCTCCGGGAGATCGGCCATGGAAGTTTCGGTGCCGTCTATTTTGTAAGTACGGTTGATGGAGAGTTCTGTGAGAAAATGGATCGCCTATCATCAGGAAAAAGAAATAAAGCACTTCTCTTGTTCATTCATACAGGCCCATGACATCCGCACCAATGAAGTGGTGGCCATTAAGAAGATGTCGTACAGCGGCAAGCAGTCGAATGAGGTAAAAAAAATTCACGAGCCGTTAAATCTCAACTCGTTTTCTTTAATGTCCTTCTGCTCCATGTACATGTTTTTATGAACTGAAACACCGAGACAACATAGTGTACATAGTGCCTCTGCATATAGGACTGTTTGTGTAGTTAACAGAGGAACGCACAGATTTAGTAGCAGGACAAAAAATGGACTGTGTTGCCAGACATGTTTGCATGCCAAGATCTTTAACGACAAACAGGCACATGACCCAATGTTTTTTTGTTTTCTCATTCGTGTTCCAGAAGTGGCAGGATATCATCAAAGAAGTGAAGTTCCTTCAGAAGCTGCGGCACCCCAACACCGTGGAGTACAAAGGCTGCTACTTGCGAGAGCACACAGCATGGGTGAGTGGGAGGGAGGGAGCTAGAGAGATTTTACTTTCCTGAGTAAAGCGAATACTGACGCACTAGCGCCATTTCCTTCGACTGCAGAATATTTACTGCTTTGTCCTGTGCTTGCTTAGACTGACAAACTATTTCCCACCATTGTTCTTAGGCTTGTGCTAAATCTGTCAGCCTTATTTTTGCTTGACATTTCTTGCATCAGAAAATCAGAATTTATTGTTGCGACTACGGCTTGAACACCAAGTTATAGAACTTAAGGCCCGAAGTGCCTTAAACGCTTTTCCCAAATCCAGTATCTGCAACATTAAATATTGTCCCTATGCTAAATAACACACGGTCGCCACAGACAGACACAAGCAGCCTTTTAGTTCTTGTTCCAGCATGTTTACCAGACAGCAGAAGTGTTTACAGCAAAATGGGAACCAGGAGACAATTGCATCCAGTTACTGACATGGAGTCACAGTGATACATTAATGTGTAGTGTTCAGTAATTAATCTATTTCTCTTTTGACTTGAGAGAAATAGAATCACAGAAAAAGCGATGTGTACAAATGTTACGAATATTTATTACTAATTGGGAAGCTTTCACCGGAAAACCTATCCTGTCCTAAAATACTCAATCATGCTAGATCTGACCATCGTGGGAGACTGAAGGCTATCACATGCTTCCTCCGAGACACATTAAGACAGCCAAACCACATCTTTTCACACCGCTGCTCATGCTGCGTCAGCTGCCAAAGCTGCTTTTTGATATAATTGTGATTCAAACACACAATCTCCAGACGATCTCCCCTTTTCTGTCAGGGGAGCTCATGTTGCCCTTTCCTTTGGATTAAATTCCTCTGGTTATTTAATCATTTTCTACTCTGCTGGTGTACTCTGCTTTTCTGAAAATCATTCCTACAATGTTAAAAATAGCTTATTATATAAATAGCTAATTTATTATAAACTTATAAATTTGCATTATGATGATGAGCATCACCAGTCTCAAGAATAACAGAAGTAAAATTTGCCCCTTTAAAAATTCACAGTTAACAGCTACCTACTAGACGAACCGTATTCAATGCATCAATAATGTAAATGCGATTAAAAACACGTAGTTTAATTATTTTTGCTACAGAAGACTTAAAAACCCAACCAAAAATATTGCAATAGAGTTCAAAAAGTAAATGATGGAAAAATGACTGTCTACTAAATGTTGTCTTTTCCTCTCTCTTCAGCTGGTGATGGAGTATTGTTTAGGTTCAGCCTCTGATCTGATAGAAGGTAAGTTAATGAAAAATCAAGCCATTATAATTTTCTTTCTTTTTGCACTTACTGATCCTGAACCATCTTTTTCCCCCCTTTGCCTTGGCTGCTGATGAATACATGAAATTTCTCTTGCCCATGTTTTTATGACTACTTTCTGTTATTGTGAAATACCCAGAAGCTAATAGCAAAATAGTAGGAGGAGCTTAACTGTGCATCATAAACAGAAGTCTTAAATAGCCAGGAGAATTTGGGGTGGAAGAATTTTTTGTGTTGTACACCATAGGGCAGTTGAGAAGCATCATTACTTGTTAAGCTGTTTTATCTACAGGAATGACACTGGATTTTATATATATATATATATATATATATATATATATATATATATATATATATATATATATATATATATATATATATATGGAACATGACTTCCAGGCACTGACTCTGGGAGATAAAGGTTTCTCAGCACTCATATGTTGACACTCTCAACACTCATATGTTAGCCGTGTTGTGTGATGCATAAACTAACAGCGTCGCCTTACATGAGTATGATGCCGTTTGTCAGTTAGTAAAAAAAAACTTCAGTATTCCATTTCACACAATGTAGTCTTGTGTAACCAGACCTTCAGACTGACAGCAGAAGCACTTTACAGCAGCTTTTATAGGTTGAGGACCATCCAGGAGGGTGTCTGACTGACACGCAAGGCAAACAATCACAGTTTGTTTTGTTCAGTATAAGGTTTAGGGGCGTGACAATGTAAAGTGAGTGTCTTAACAGAAACAGACTGGCGTGCAGCCATAAAAATGTTTGAGTTGTTTCTTTACAGTGGACCTCCAGTGTTTAGCTTTTCCTCCTCCTCATGGCTTTCTTCTTCCATGAGGAAAGTAGAGCCTCATGGCATCTTTCCAGGCGGACCAGTAAAAAGAAATCGTGTAGAATCCCACCAATCGGAGGATGATTTTGAAACTCCTGAAAAGTTCCAAACGTGCGTCAGACATTTAGCGGACAGTTTTTGGGGCATGACTATTGAGTTGGACTAGAGATAATACTAATAGATAAAACTTTCCTTTTGGACACTAGACATTAGGGTACGTATTACATTGTGTAAGTGTGTAGTGCGTCATTTGGGACGAAGTTTGTGTCTATTCTCTGATCTGTCGTAATTAGTCTGTTAATATGGGTCACTTAGTGGCTAATGGGTGTCCTTTGTATGTTATGTATGTCTCTTTATCTACATATGTGTTTGCTTGGTATTTCTCTGTATTTTATGCAATTTAAACTTTACTAACCTTAATTAAGATCAATTTTAAAAAAGAAAATCCTTATTCTCAGACATTTGTTCCAGCACTGTTTTTAACATGACTAAACGTATTGAAATGCTAATTAAAATGCTTCAAACGATTAGGACACAACATATAAAAAACATACGGAACGCAATAAGAACATTGAGTGTATTTAGTCTATCGTTCTTCGCTATCAAATGTGTTACAGAATAAATTGACATGTATAAAAATAAAAAACAATAACCATTGATTCCAGCTTAAAGCAGCTAAACTGTTACATTTATGACCTCACACTGTTGGTGATAAACGAGCTTGAGGAAGGCGTCAGAGTTTCCACCTCCCATCCATTCACACATCGCTACTGGCTAATCACTGAGGAGGTGGGCGGACAGTTCAGACATGCCAGATTCAGAGAAGGGTTTTTTCAGAAGCTCCAAACAACACGACCAAAAAAAAAAGGTTACATGATAATGCTTTCTATTAAGTACCTGATAGACTCAACAAGCTTAAATATCTATGGCCAAACCTCCTGAAGGATGCAGTTATCCATATGAATTGGTAACATCACCTCCTTACCTCTGGTGCTTTGCTAAATCCAGCACTGATGTCAGTTATTTAATGAAACCTCTATCCTGGGTCTCTTCAGTAATGAGAGATGATTTTTGTAAGGTGTGAGGCGATGATACTGCACAACGGGATTTTGCACATCGACATAGTCAAAGAAGAAAGAGTTTAGCAGCTTCAGGTTTCCTGGCGCTGAACTGATTATAGGTTTTGTCTCTAGAGTTTGTAGAAGCTCAAGAGCATCCTCACCAACCTGAATCTGTATGCCATAGAGAGCATCTCTGTGTGTTGGGTCACAGGAAAGCTCATGAAATCAAAACAGACTTTGTTTCTCAGTCATCATCTGACGGATGTTATCGAACTGTTCAGATAACAGAAAGAGTTTGTACTTTTAGTCTGTCAGAATCATTGCACTAAACGGCTTCATTTCCATTCTTTAATTTATCAGTTTGTCACTAAACCATTTGTATCATACATACCTCACTGATTTGAATACATTTGTTTATCTTGCTCTTGTCTAGCCTGCTTTTGTGTTTTAATGTGTTTGTGTAACCTGAGCCTCACAATATACAAATCAGCTTTAGCGTGTAAGTAATAAGTAAAAGATTTTGACCTTTTGATATTGCTGTTTCACAGTGGAAATGAAACTGTACTTATATATATATATATATATATATATATATATATATATATATATATATATATATATATATATATATATATAAAATGGCATTATTGTTCTATGACCAGGGAAAAACACTTCATTATTGTGACCCTTACGTTCAAATTACATCATAGAACTTGTAAAATTTAAGTTTTTTTCTTTAATGTTAGCAATTCACAGTACGTAATTTACACGTTATTTGAGGTCTGATCATTTAGGACCGATCAAACTGGGAAGTGCTGTTTTGTATTTCTTCCTGTTTTGCTTTTAGTACACAAGAAGCCACTGCAGGAAGTAGAGATTGCAGCGATTATTCATGGTGCTCTGCAGGGCCTGGTGTACCTCCACTCCCACAACATGATTCACAGGTGACACTTCCCCAAACCTCTTGTACATATCAATGTGTATCCTATTTAATAGCTAAGAGTACAGTTGAATTAAATATAAGATGTATCTTTTGGATTTATTGGCAAAAAAATCCAGGTACAGGAAAACAGAAAATTTCACTTGTTCATCCATAGTTGGCAATAGGCTTTGCTTAAGCAGTGACAAACAAATATTAAAAAAACAAGCTAAAAACATGCAACACTGCTCACCAGCCAGCTGTTCTTTATGTGAGGAAAAGGCACAGACACTGAGCTGAGTCAATAGTTTATTTTATTCAACTTCTATCTACTTATTTGTTTGTTTATTTAGAGGATAACTAGTTAGTTAGTTTATTTTAATCTCATTCCTTCCAGGTCCTGAAAAAAATATTCTGACCAGTCATGACCTCTAAATCTGTTGTCTTTATTACATCCTCGACGACTACTATAATGCTCTTCATAGTCCTACCACCACTGACTGGGATCTAAAACTAGCAAACACATGGGGACCAAAGTGCAACCGAATGCAGTATGCAGATGTAATATGTTCTGCCTTCTGTAAAATACTGCACGGTTTGACATTGACTTGATTTATTGCTGCTGAATAGGACGAAGTTGAAATGGCAGTAAAATTTCCCGTTTGACTAATTTACGATCAATGCCCAGTTTCAGCTTCTTCCCTTGCCACGGTGGATATTCTCTATGCATATGATAGCTTAATTTTATGTCTTTCACTGATGGTCTTTGGTATACGTTTCCTCACAGAGACGTGAAGGCTGGAAATATCTTGCTGACTGAGCCAGGGCAGGTGAAATTGGGAGATTTTGGCTCTGCCTCCATCGTGGCACCTGCCAATTCGTTTGTAGGCACACCGTACTGGTAAGACACAAACTATAAAGAAATGTTCTAAACGGTTCTTTAAAAAGTGTGTGAGAGAAGCCATAACAAAATGGCTGTATATGTAATTATGGGATATTTTGGCAACTAATGGCAGATGCACTGTTAATAGCAGGGGATGTGTTTGATCTAGGATGGCACCTGAGGTGATATTGGCCATGGACGAGGGGCAGTATGATGGGAAAGTGGATGTGTGGTCACTTGGCATCACCTGTATAGAGCTGGGTACGTAATTGAACATTTTGTAAAGCTTTATCTTTGCTTGTTTGGTTTTGTAGGTTACTGTGGAACGTTGACAGATATTTTTCCCCCTTTCTAAATTATAAATAAATTAATAATAATAATAGTAGTACAGTATTTTCCGCACTATAAAGCGCATCTAAAAGCCTTAAATTTTCTCAAAATTCGGCCGTGCGCCTAATAAACCGGTGCGCCTTGTGTGCACCGAGTTCCAAAAATCTGTAAAAATGTTGTTGTGCGACTTTTGTAAGCGCTCCGCTTGATTGACTGTCGGACCATTTCCCGCTGACACAGGGACGTAATACATACACTACGTACGCTGGCAGCGATAAACCAATCAGAGGACATTACGTAATAGTAACAGTACATACGCTTACCTCCGCCACGCCTCCGGTAGGTATCCTACTGGTATGTTGCAAAACATTTGTTTCTTCCTAACCATTATGCGCTCCACACTCCGGTCCATTAGGTGGCGGTAAATGCACCTTAAGTTGGTTTGCCATCCGCCAATATAAATCAGATGCTTACGAGGCACAATTCAGACTACAGGCTATCAGTTACGCGGCTGTAAATGGGAATAAAGCAGCTGCAAAAGAATTCAACATCAATGTATCTATGGTTCAGAAATGGAGGAAGCAAGAAAATGAACTGCGCCAAGTTAAGAAGACACAGTAGATAAGATTGATTAAAAAATAATGTGTGTGTACTGTTAAATAAAGTTTATAAGTTAAATAAATAGAATAAAGTTCAACTAAACTTACTGTTTTGCTTCTGTTACCTTTTTTTGTGGACCGCATGTTTTAGCATGCGCCTTATAATCCGGTGCGCCTTATGTATGGGTTAAGTACAGAAATAGACCGCGTAATTGAGACTGCGCCTTATAATTCGGTGCGCCTTATGATGCGGAAAATACTGTAGTACATTTTTAAAAGTTGAACGTATCAGAAAGCGTTGCTGTATTTTTGACTGTAAACAGACTATGTATACGATTTTCATCCAAAACCTTTCTATGTGAGTGGAATAAAAGTGGAATATCTGATGATACAATTTTTTTCTTTTCTTTTCTGTGACAGCGGAAAGAAAGCCTCCCTTATTCAACATGAATGCTATGAGTGCCTTATACCACATCGCTCAGAATGAAAGCCCAGTCCTGCAGTCTAATCACTGGTGAGAAATTATTTCCTATAAACATCACGTATTTTGTTATCTTGTCTTTGTCTTGCTTTATGCCTCTCTCTCAGGAGTCTTCCTTCACACCTGATTCTCTGAGGACTTCGTATGATGTCTTTTTTATTTATTTATTTATTTTTTTATGCATTCTCATTTCAACACCTTCCTCCTCATCTAACACTCGACATGCTGTGTTTTTTTTTCCCCCCTTATTTAAGGTCGGATTATTTCCGAAATTTTGTGGACTCCTGTCTACAGAAGATTGCCCAGGACAGACCTACCTCTGACGTGCTGCTCAAGGTGAACGTTATTACTGTATAAAAACTCCTGCTCTGTCCTCTTCATTCACAATGACCAAAGAACCTTAACAATGTGTCACAACAGTGAGATCCGTTCTTTCTGAAAACAAAATTATGTAAAAAATAAATAAATAAAAAAAACATTTTTTTTTTACACCTTAGTATTATGATTCGTCTCTTACTGTTTACACCTTTTGTAACTGATTAAAAATAAACTAAATATCATGGAATTTTTTACAAAAATATAACAAAGAAAAAAACAGTAAAAGATAGTCCACCCTCCTTCAGTTCATTGTTATCAAGTGACGACGATTGACAACAAGAACAAAAAAACTATGTAGTCATTACAAACAAACCAACTTTTCAGAAACTAGGTGGGGAAAAAATAAATATTATTGAAAGGATGGATATTTGGAAGGATGCTTGGGTGGATGTATGTCTGGAAGGATGCTTGGGTGGATGTATGTCTGGAAGGATGCTTGGGTGGATGTATGTCTGGAAGGATGCTTGGGTGGATGTATGTCTGGAAGGATGCTTGGGTGGATGGATGTCTGGAAGGATGCTTGGGTGGATGGATGTCTGGAAGGATGCTTGGGTGGATGGATGTCTGGAAGGATGCTTGGGTGGATGGATGTCTGGAAGAATGCTTGGGTGGATGGATGTCTGGAAGGATGCTTGGGTGGATGGAATGATGGATGTTTGGAAGGGTGGATGTTTGTTTTTAGGTAAACAAAAGAATAGATAGACTTCACATATATAACATAATATTTGCTTGTATTTCTCTTGTTTGCAAGAACTGTGTAAAAAAAGGCAACCCACTGACCAACCAGCTTCTGTATTCTTTTTTTTTTTTGTGATGCTTTTCCAGTCTTGTAGTGCAGCCTCTTTACAGTCGTTTGTTTGGAGGGTTTTCTCTCTTCAGTCTCCTCTTTAGGAGGTGAAATGATCTCACTTGGGTTAAGGTCTGGTGACTGACATGGCCAGTCTGAAACCTTTCAGTCTCACCCCTGATGAAGTACTATGCTGTATTCTAATGTTTCTTTTGGATCATTGTCTTGCTTCATGATGGAAGTTCTTTCCAATTAGAACAGACACTTTTTTCGTAAATTACAGGCAGAATGTTTCTGTAGACGTCTTCATTCATTCTGCTACCATCATGAGTTCCATCATCTCCACTGTGCTTCACCGATTATCATATGTTTTGGATCATGAGAAGATCCTTTCTTCCTCCACACTCTGGCCTTGCCATCACTTTGTTTCTTACTACTGATGAAGGTTTTGATCTTGTGTTTCTTCGAGCTTTTGCTTGCCAGACCTACACCCCTGCTCTGTGGAGTTTCTTGATGAAGTCACCAACTGTTATATTGGGGGATTTCTTCACAACTCTCAATGTTTCTTTCATTAATTGCTGCTGTTTTCCTTGGCTGACCTGTTCGGTATTCGGTGTTCTCTTTCTTTCTGTTTTTCTTTTTTTTTTTCAGAACAATCCAAATTGTTGGGCTTTAATAGATTTTTCCATCATTACTCAGCTTCAAAATGACTTGTCTTTCTCACAGAGACAGCTCTCTGTTCATGTCGGTTTTTAACAATAAACACATGGCTCAAACCAAGAGTAAACTTTCAGCTCTATTATTTGTTTAAACAATCTAACATGGTCTAATATTTTAAATCACTTCTCATACTATCGGGGTCAAACAAACAAATTTCATGTTCTAAGATGTTTAACAAAGTCTAGATGTACACATCAGGAAATGAATGTGGACGACATCCTGATCTAAAGTCTCATATTAATCTCAAACCCAAATGTCTTCAGAGAATCGACCTTGTCTTTCAATTCCTCATTATTTCACATGATTTTACAGCATGTTGAAGCTAGATTGTTCCTCTATTGTCCTGTTTTATATCTGTTATCCCGTGTTAGATGTTGTATAACCAGCAGTACTTCATTCAAAATTGGCTTGTCTGTGCGATGAAAATGTACCAGTGGAGAATGTGTAAAGGCATAACAGATGCAGTGGGAATGTAAATGAGGCTGCTGGCAATTTTCCCAGCGTCACCACAATGTATTACTTGAACTAATCCCTTGTTTTATTTTAGGCAAACCACCTTGACAAATCAAGAACAGCTAAGTGCTCAGGTGTAGTCATATTATGGATCCACACTAAAACGTGGGTTTCATAGAAACGTTCTCTTGAACGGTGGCATGGTGGCACTGGGTTGTATTGCTGTCTCCATTTTTTTTCATGAAATCAGGTTTCCATCTTCTGTAAACGTTCTCCCTGTTTGTCTCTGTTTCTTCTGTGTTTACCACATTTTTCCCACCTCCCAATAAAACATGCTGGACTGAGTAGATGAAAGTTTGTCCGTACTAAATACTCGCCGTTTGTCTGTTTTGCTGCTTAGCATCATTTCCTGTGTCGTGAGCGTCCTCTAACTGTGGTGATGGATTTGATTGCACGCACTAAAGATGCTGTGCGAGAGCTGGACAACCTACAGTACCGCAAAATGAAGAAGATACTTTTCCAGGAAACGCACAATGGTCCTGCTGCAGAGGGCACCGAGGAGGAGGAGGTGAGTGAAGATATTTAAACTCTAGATGCAATGTCAATTAATGCAGTTTACAGTCAAATGAGATAAGGACTAAAATACACCACCTGCCTATTTTTATTGGTTGACTGACAAAACAGATTAATGCTTTATATATGCACCTTCATAATTGTAGTTACGTCATTGTTAAGAAGTATGAGACTAAAATATATTTTACAAAATGTAATCCAGCAGCTATATGAAAATGTATTGAGGACAATGGTTAGACAGGTTCAAGCTGTCAGGAAGGATATAATAACTTGTATATTAGTAAACTTTATCATTTTATTCTATTTTATATATGCTTCTGTAAAGCTTTGAGACAATGTCCACTGTTAGAAGTGCTACACAAAGTAATAGAATAAAGATAATCACTCTGTGCAACCATGGTGAGCAGAAAAACATCTTGGCATGCACAAAACATTTGACCCTGACCACAGCAGCTCATCACATTGTGTCCTATGCATGAAACCGGAGAGTTGTGAACCCCATCAGGGTCCTCTGCCTCATGAGTTTTTGTGTTCTGAAATACAAAAAATGGTTTTCATCCAGCCAAACTGCTACTCACTGAATACACATGTGGATATTTTACTTAATCGATCAGTGGTTATTGGAAGATAGATGCACGTTATTTAACAGCAACCAGAGCTCAAGAGGCCATTGGGTTCTCGGACACCTCTCTGACCAAAGTCTTTCTAGCACAAGTTTGGCCTTATTGCCAGCTCTAGGAATCATCCATTTCTTAATAATGGAGCCCACTGTGCATTTTGGAATATTCAAAGCTTTAGAAAATGGTTTATAGCCGTATTAGATCTCAATCTCAACACAGTTTAATCAGAGAGTTCCATTGACTTTGTGGCTTATTTTTTAGTGTGACATGTACTGTGAATTGTGGGACTTTTCTAAAAAAATAGGTCTAACCAATTGAATTTGCCACCAGTGCACTCCAGTCAAATTCTAGACACGCTTTAAGTTAGCTAAAGCAAACGGGATTCACCTGAGCTCAGTTTGGCATGCATTGCAAAAAGGATTCTAGTAAAAAGGGATATAAGTGCAGATTAATGGGGAAAAGTAAATGTAATCTAAAACACAAATATATCAAAAAGCAAAATGGATAGCAGTGATATCCAAACTTATACCGTAATTTGCTTATAACTTTAAGGGAAGTTTTGGCTATGCAACAACATTCTTTGAAACAAGGCATGCTGGTTCATAGTGGTTGTTGTTTTTTTTTTTGTTTTTTTTATCTTTGTTTCACACCTGACCATCAGGATGTGGAGCAGTACATGCTGCGTACAGGCACGGTGAACAGCATGGAGAGCTCCCACTCATTGCCCTCCATGTCGATCAGCGCCAGCTCACAGAGTTCTTCAGTGAACAGCCTAGCTGATGGCTCAGATGACAGTGGTGAGATGGCCATGATGCAGGAGGGAGAGCACACGGTCAGCTCCAACAGCTCCATATTGCACAAACCACTGGTCAGTATCTCGTTAGTAAATTTACATAAGCCAAATTCAGCCAGTAACCTCCAACATCTCCATGCTCCACTGAAATTACTGATCATTATATCAGCTCCTTGGTTGAGAAGAAGCCCAGAGTGTTTAATTTGTCCAACATTTTTCTCATCCACTGCATTATTCCAGGTGTGCTATTTCAGTGTTAATGTCTTCCTTAGTGCATTTTTATTATTATTGTCCATTAAATACTTCTGTATAATGCCTTTATACATTTTCCAGATCTGATGCATATATGTATATGAGACTGTACCAAATGCTGTATCTCAGTAAAACTAAACCTGGCTACACCAGGAGGGGGCTCCAGTGTGCTGCTGGGAAGCCTGTAGGCACCTCATGTATAAATATAAATTAGAATTGAATTTGGTTTAGTTTAGACAATTTTCCTATAAGTAGACAGATATTAAAGGGATGTGTATGCTATATTCTAGAGCAGCTGTGTCTTCTTAGTTTGTTTACCGACAAATAGTTTTATATATATATATATAAATAAATATATATATATTATATATAATAAATATAATTGTTTTTTGTCACTTCAGCCACTAATGAATTAAAACCCATGGATATTAATTACGGCGAAGCAGCCAAAATAGTACCCGGAATATCTCATTACACTGCTGCATGGGTGCCTGTTGTCCAAATGGGACATGGAAATTGTGATTTAAACATTATGGCACATTTTGCAGCAATGTGAATGGGTTGCTCATCGCTCCTGTTTCCTTCCCCAGAGCCACGATAACATCTACGATGAGCCTTACCAGCCTGAGGTGGACTCTCAACAGCAGGGTCCATCCGGAGGAGGAGGAGGCGGTGGAGGAGGAAGGCGCCGTCGAGGCCGTGATCACTTTGCCACCATCCGTACGGCCTCACTGGTGACACGGCAGATTCAGGAACACGAGCAGGGTTCGGCGCTCAGAGAGCAAATGACCGGTTACAAGCGTATGCGCCGGCAGCACCAGAAGCAGTTGATGGCCCTGGAGAACAAGCTGAAGTCTGAGATGGATGAGCATCAGCTGCGGTTGGACAAAGAGCTTGAAACACAGAGGAACAACTTCAGCAGTGAGAGCGACAAGCTCAGCAAGAAGCACCAGGCCATACTGGAGAAAGAGGTGAGATAGAAGGAGCATGATCATTTAAAAACAGTTTGTCAGTGATCTAAGTCCTACGCATTAAGACAGATCTGTGTGATTTTATGAACTTGATTTTTCGCAGTATTATGGTGGTATGTATGAGTTTTGTCCATATCAGTTTATTTTAAAGTACCATCGCTTCTTATCATTTATTTTGGTTTTTGCCCTGCAGTGTAAGAATGCTACAGCAGAGGAAAAGAAGTTCCAACAGCACATCTTGACTCAGCAGAAGAAAGAGCTTACTTCTCTACTTGAGTCTCAGAAACGCCAGTACAGACAACGCAAAGAGCAGCTCAAGGAGGTAAAGGACTTCAAATTTCAGAAGTTTTGAAATAGTTGAAAAGGTAAAAGAGTATGTATGGGTGAACTCCGTAGATATAATGTTTAATAGCACAAGACATTCTGATTTTTGAACAACCACCATGTAAGACATGGTGTACATGTATTATAACACTTGTGCTAATAGAAGTGCTCTGCGACAAACCCGTTCTATCACATGTCCACTGTTCTGCATAGCCCATTAAATGTCCCATAGTTTATCCAACTGGTGACTTTTATTTTGCACGCATTGAATATTTTGGTTCTGAGGGAGCTGATGCCACACTCAAGTAACAAGCAAAAATGTAATGCTTTAAATAATCGGCTCTAACGGTCAATATGTGCCTTTTTGTAGTGCCAGTATGTGCTTACACTAGTAAAATTGATCATTTTATGGAACTCTAATAAAGATGTTTCTTTTTGTAAAAACACCACTCGCATCTCCTTAGTGATGTGTTGTGTTTTAAATATTTTCCCTGTATGTCAGGTTTGCAACTCAATCATGTCTGTTTTTGTCCTATGACAATTCTCCTCTGTGGCCCAGGAGCTGAATGAGAACCAATCCACACCAAAGCGAGAGAAGCAGGAGTGGCTGGTGCAGCAGAAGGAGTGTCTGCAGCAGCACCAGGCTGAGGAAGAGGCAGGCTTGCTGCGACGCCAGAGGCAGTATTATGAGCTGCAGGGCCGCCAGTACAAGAGGAAGATGCTGCTGGCACGGCATAACATGGAGCAGGACCTACTCAGAGAGGTATCGTGTGGACACACACACAACCTCAGGATCCTCTACCCGGTTTGTTCTTGGAAAAATCTGAATAGGCATATGATCTATATAACATTTTGTTTATATGTGATGTTGATCGAACATTTTCAGCATTTTTTTTTCTCTTATTTGATCATTCCTATGACATTGATTCAACTGAAAATACACAACGCTTAATACTCGCACTCCTGGTATAACGCTTAATACTCGCACTCCTACTAGCCACTTGATAAATTTTGGCGGTGATTACGTAGGTATAACTTTAAACAAATTAGCATATCGTGACGTCACTGACTGGGTCTTCAACCCGTGCCTTCAGGCGCATCATTGCAAACCTTATTTTGATGTTTTTGACAGTATTTCCATAACTTTGTGCCAAGATAAAGCGGTGTCGAGCTGTTTTAATGAATTTTTTAGTTGTATTATGGCGCCCGAACTCGTTAATATTATTTTGTTGCTTTTGTATTAGTTGTTTGAAGAGTAAAAAAAAAAGGTGGTCTTAACGCAAATTTACAACCGGCAAGTCGGTCGGACTTAAAGCAAAAAAAACAAATAAAAATTGAGTCGGTCCTAAATTGACAGGGTCGGTCAGGTAACGGCAAACAAGAATATTTTTAAGGATGGCCTTATTTGATTTCCGCTTTGTATAAGTTTGACACAAATGTGTATCCATTGCTGTGTGCTGTGTGACACTGAGCATTGATGAAAATGGCTATAGATATAATAAGTCACATTTTCATCACTAGAATAAGCTCAGCTACATGCACCTGAGCACATTCTACACTAATGAGAAATACTGAACTCAGTCCCTGCTGGGTGCAATAGTTTACACCGTGTGATTTATTGATAATATTCTTCATGTAAGTAATGATGTAGTGTGACCAAACAACATAAGCTCTATTTTCACCGCAGTTTGGTGATCATGTCCCAGGACTTGCCCAGTTAGTCATTTGAGCTATGAAAATAACCAAAATATAGATGTCCATGTAACTTTTTCAAGTACATAAATTTAAAAGCAAGGAACAAAAAAATCTCTAAGTTACTAGTCACAAACCTGTTTAGGATTCCATTTTTATGACCCAGTGTACTGTATAGTACCCACTGTAATAACAGAATCATTTATCCTTTTCTGTCAACCATTTTATCTCATTTTTCTTATAGGACCTGAATAAGAAACAGACCCTGAAGGACCTGGAGTGCGCAATGCTGCTGCGACACCACGAGACCACACAGGAGCTAGAGATGCGTCAACTGAGTCTGGTTCAGAGAACGCGGGCAGATCTGATTCGCACCCAGCATCAGAGCGAACTCACCAACCAGCTCGAATACAACAAGCGGCGTGAACAGGAGCTGCGCCAGAAACATGCTGTTGAAGTCCGCCAACAGCCAAAGAGCCTCAGAGTGAGTGAGCGTGACAGCACGGAGAGCATTGGGAGGGGTCCCGACAGATTAGGGGTTGGGATTGAGAATTCATGCAGTGAGCTGGTGCAGGAACGGGCAGAAGAGGCTTTTGATGGAGTTGATGGGGAAGATGATATGAGCGTGTTCTGTGGAGAGAGCACTCCCCTGGAAAATGGTGCACAATTGGCAGCGGTTGTAAAAGATGATGGAACTGAGGAAAGTAGGAGTGTGTGTTTAGGTGAAGGGAGGAGTGATCAAGAAAGGTATTTGCAGCCTTTAGATGTGCATGGCAGAGAGAAAGAGGCTGATGGAGAGACAGAAGGGGAGATTATGCTCTTTGAGTATACCAAAGAAGAAAGTGTAGATGAGCAGAACAAGTGCCACGGATTAGAGGGAGAAAGTAAAGAATGGCAGTTGGAGGAGAGAGTGGAGGACCAAGATTTAGGGGAGCAAAGACTAGTAGAAGGTATTCAGTGGGATAAGGAGGATGATGCAAGCAGTGAGACAGAGATGGAGACCGAGGAAGAGGGAGAAGAGGGTAGAGGCGTGGCTGATGGCTGTCCCTCAGAGTTTATCCCTTCCTCTTCTCTTGAAATCCCTCAAAGAGATGAGCTCACTGAATTCTACTTCCCTGACACTCTAGAGGAACTGGAACCTCCTCCTATCTGCCCTCCTCCCAGCTCCTCCATTTCTCAACCTTCCATCCCTTCACTCTTTTCTCACACAATATGTCTTGTCCTCTCCCTCTCTGCAGCAGCCAAACCATCCTTCCCAACCCTTCTCTTTCTCTCCATTTTCCTTCTCTCCCTTCGCCGTTCTCCTCCTCTTCCTTCTCTTGCATCCCTGGTTCTTTCTGCTGAGCTGGCTTTTCTGGCTCTCTTTTTCTCCTATCTAATTCTACGCTCACTCTGGTCACTCTCTCTTTCTGCATACTTCTCACTTGTGCTCTGGGCATCGGGTTTGTTCAGTATGAGCCTGGCACTGAGTCTGGGTCTTTATTACGTTCCTTTGGCCTTGATCTCGGCTTTCTTCCTCAGCTCGCCCTCACTCTTCCTTTCTCTCTATTTGGTGCTGGTGCTGGTGGTGCGTCCAGCACGCGTATTTCTCCAGAACACGCCCCGGAAACTTGCCCGATTCTGGGTGCGTCTGCTCTTCCGTCTACCAAAGCCACTGTTCACTCTGTGCCAGTCGCTCACAGGTGGAATGGCTGAGCGCAGCCTCTTTGATATGTTCCCCAAAGCAGGACGTAATTGTGGTGCTAGACACTCCCGTATACCCATGCCTGCCCGGAGCCTACCTATCAAGCTCCAGGCCAAGCATAAGTCTTGGGTTTACGTTTGGGTGAAGCGATTTGCTCGGCGTCCGTTGGGCGTTGTAGCAGATCTGGCTAATTTGCTAGTGCTGAGATTAGCAAACCATATACTTAAAAAGCTCCCCCCACATTACCTGACCAGACTAAGGGCTTTAGGGCTTTTAAGGGAGGAAAAGCAGAGTAGGCTGCCTAGACTCCTACCGCGTGAGGTGAGGGAACAGAACCGCAGGATGAGGGAAAGAAGAGAGAGGGAGCGACGAAGAAGGGAGCTGGAGATGCGACACAGAGTGGAAGGGAGGTGGGAGTGTGGACTGAGGAGGACGTCCTCAGGAAGGAGCACAAGGGGAAAGATTGTGCCATGGAGGTAGATAGAAAACATGCCAGTTGCATTGACCAATAGAGTAAATGGAGGAATTGCCAAAGTATTTGCCATATGTGAGAGTGATGGTTCATTCATGCTGAGCATTCTTATGTATTCTTTTTTTTTTAACCACACAATTTTGCATGTTCAAATTGAGCCTCATGTGCCTTTAAATCACCCCATTACATTGTCTATCCATCTCCAATATTCGCTGTCTATCAGTCAGTGAATATATAAAGTATTAATCAAGATTGTGCTTTTTGTAAAAGTTTTATTACTGTCTTAATTTTAATCGTTGAATTATTTTTTTTGTTCTTAATTACTAAGAAGTATGTCTTATGGTTATTATTTCATGACCATGTTTGTGCAATTTGTTTTCCACCCTTCCCTTTTGTATTTGTGTGCTTGTGAAGGGTTTCCGAAAAGCTAGCATTACATTTCAAAAGGGCAGTCAGAGAACGGAGTCTGAAGCCTAACGTTATTAAGATGATGTCACTGTAGAACCCAATGTGAAAGCTGTACTGTTATTTTAACATTTTACACTATGGAGCACTAACGCCACCCCCTTTTCAATGTCCCTTAAAGCCCCCAGCACTACCACCCAAACCATAGAGGAAAAAAAAAAAAACACTAGGAATTTCGATAGCTATAATTGCTTTCATGTTCATGGCCCTTCACTTCTCAAGATATTTAACTTACAAGAAGAGGTTCAAATGAGATTTAAACGGGGCTTTTAAAGAAATCAGCAGTTGCACGTTAGTTTAGTGATGCTGATTTGAAAATTCTGAACCATTAACCTGTTTGAAAGCCCATGCAGTGCAGATCTCAGAGAAATGTTCTCTTACTCTCAGCCTATAGTGTTATACTACTTAGAAACGAAAGTGCCTTCTGGTTGATTTGAGTACTTTGGCTACTTAGTGAAGACAGTTCTTTTATTTGAAGGTGTTATTGTGCTTTATAGCAATAAGTTTAATGGTCTACCGTGTATTGAGATGGACTGGTGTCCCGTCCAGGGTGTATTTCCAGATTCACTGCATCCATGACCAGGATATACGGCTATTGAAGATGACTGAATGAATGATTTACCATGTAAACATTTTGGTCATATACATTTATATGAAGACAAAACATTTACTGTCAAATAGCAGATATCCTACAAAGATCAGAGTATTTCATCATTCATGTATCTGTTTTTGTGGATCCTTAACTAAGGATAAGCCATTATGGCAGTTCTATAGGGCGTAATGATAAATCATACCAAAGATCTCTAAAGCCATAAAATCTATAAAAGAAATGAGACAGTTTATTACTGGATAAAGATATCTTGCACTGTTCCAATCTTAAATGGTCTCAATATTAAATGAAACTTGAAAAAATATATATTTATTTAGAAATGATGGAATGACCAAACGTATAGTAAAACAGTAGATACAAATAAAGAAAGTAAATTTTTAACTGATGCTACATGGAAGCAAATTCGACCAAATGTGAAACATTATTTTTGGAAACCACAGGTTGTTCAGCCATAACAGTTGTTTGTGAATGTATTTTCTTTGAACATTTCATCTTTTTTTTTTTTTTTTTTTTGGTTTACACATGTTCTGTTTTGTCTGTTCAATGAATCAGCAGTTATTTAACTAATATATTTGTGCCTTTTATTATTTTTATTATTTTTTACTTTGTCAAGCAACTTGTGTTTCAGGGCCATTTTGTGTGTTACATCCTCACTGTGTGAATGAATGGATGTTCACTGTATTTATAGTTTCTTTGTCAAATAAATTTTTTTTCTGTTGAAATCATCTTCTGTTTGTTTTGATTTGTGTTTTTGTCATGGTCTCTTATGATTTTGTTTCCTTTTTTTAACATATTGTATGATTTCTCCCTACCTGACCTCTGTGTGGCTGAGATGTGAATGTTAATGGCTCCCAGCATTATTTTTCTGATAGAACACAGTCAAGTGTCCAGCTCAACATGAAAGTTCAAACTTAACCTGAATTCGTGTGTTAATTAAATAGTTAGTGAATAGATGTTGAGCTTGGCTATGGAAGACTTCCATGTATCTATAGAAAATGAAGACCATATCTAATTGTGATTTCATGACTCTAGTGTCTATAAGTGTATATCCTAGAGGTAAGTGGAAAAACATCGAAGTCTGTGGAAACTTTGCAAATTCCTTCTGATATTGAACTTTATAAAAATGTAATTTACCTTCGAAGAACTTGAGCTTATAAGTATGCATAAGTTGGATGGAGATCGAATTTTCTTCAGCAAGAGTAATAAACATTTAGATTTCTTCTATCGTTGCCCCTCAATTTGCTTTGTTCTTATAGTCTAAGGAGCTGCAGATCAAGCGGCAATTCCAGGACACGTGTAAGATCCAGACACGGCAGTATAAGGCATTGAGGAACCACCTGCTGGAAAACACCCCCAAATCGGATCATAAGGCCATGCTAAAGAGGCTGAAGGACGAGCAGACGCGCAAGTTGGCCATCCTTGCTGAGCAGTATGACCACAGCATCAATGACATGCTGTCTACACAGGCTGTGAGTAAGGCAAGGACATGGCAATGCAGTTTCCACCCACCCTCTTCACCTTAACCTTGGCCCTCATAGTGCTTTATTATTGACCAGCCCTTGTTGGTAAAAAGAATGAGTAAAAGTAAAAATCTGGACTGGTTTGGAAATATTAACCCAAGTCAATGATTAGAAGGTCATTCATTTCAATAGACAAAATTATAAGGAATGACTTGATATACTTTTTTTTTTTACAGGAAGCCACTTTTAACATTCAGTCAGATAAGACCTTTGCCATGGAAGAGCACATTTTGTGTCTAGAAAAATATTGATCCACTGTATCAAATACACTGTAATACAACCAAACAGACACAAACCTGATCAGAGGTCATCAATAGGTCATTTCCTACATCACTGTTATCCATTTTCCCCCTGGATTAGGCCTTAACCTTAATTACTCCAAATGAAGTTCATTTTGATCATCAGTCAGAATGTTCACTTGCACATGCACACCATCCTGAGACCTTCAACAAAGTCACGGTATGACAATGATGCAGTACTTGCTATAAATACTTCTTCTATTGTGACCTACTTGCCTGATAGATGGTGGATCTGAATGACTGGTAACGCTGCTGGTTATCATGGTTTTGTAGAATTACAATTACATCCATAACTAAAGGGTATCACAAAAAAGTCTCAGGAAATTAACACTTTAAATGTCTTGGATTAATATTTTTTTTCAGATGACTGCGTGTGTGCTTACAAAGAAATGGCATACAGAGCATGTTGGGTTTTTTTTTTTAAATCACTTTGTTAATTTCCCTAATGCACGGAGACTTTAGGGAACATCTAACCACCAGATGCACATGAGGTGGCAACACTTTAGATGGAATGGAGCATCACAGTAGGGGGAGGATAACCTCTTGTCACCCAAGGGGAAAATCTCTTCCTAGACATGGGAACACCATATGTCTTTTGCAACAAGACAGATGAATAAATGGTCCAACTAATAAATAGCTGCCATGCTGTTCAAATAGGATTATGGGCCTCATACTGGACACAGAAGGGAATGTTCTGCAGAATGACAGTTGTAGAACTCTGCAAAGTTCAGTCGGCTGGTTCACCAACTTGCCATTCCCTTACTCAGGAACTCTGCTTCCAATCGTCATTGCATGCAGGGGGGTTTATGACCAAGTCATGCAATTCTCCCATCCTTCTTACTGAGGTTCTCACTAGCATAAAGGAAATTTTCAGTGCCGTCAATTTCAGATAAACATTACTAAGTACTTTAAAACAACACAATCCTACACAAGGGGGAGATCCCACACTAAATCAGTCCAATCAGCTTAAATATGTGCAAGGAAGGACTTTCAGTCCTCTCAGGTCTAGAAGAGGATAGAAGTCGTCTTTTTTTTTTTTTTAAAGAACCAGAAAATATGTTCTGAACTTTGCTATAGATTTCCAACTTTGCCATTAAATTGCCAAAACCCTAGGGCAGATCAGGCACTGACCCATGCAGGAGCCAGCTACACCTGATGTAGACATTGACCAACCTGGAAGAATCTTTCCCCATATCTTGAGCCATGTGCCCTGCTATTAGGACAAGGCTTTGATAAACAGCCGTTGCAGCACTATCTATAAAATCTTTATAGATTTGCCCGTGTGTGGAAGACACTGTGTAATATCATAAGACCAATTTGGAACTGAAGAGTTTCTAAGAATTGGTGTCTAGCCTCACAAGTCACATTCGCAGTTTTATCATAGCAACTCACTGTGCAGGAAGCCTCTTGCATGTGGCTAATAGCAAGACAGTAGGACACTGGTTACAAAAGCATGGATCAGTATTGGCTTGGGCTGAGCTGAGCGCATGTGGTTTACAGGAATTGATATTCATGAGTCCGCAAGACAGGTGCAAGCGATTTTTGGGTTGACTGGGCAGTCACTCATCAGTTTGAATCCAGCTCTACCAATAATGCTGAGAGTGTTGTCTTTATAGCAAGTATTGCATTCTTGCCATATTCTGACTTTGATCTCAGGGTGCTACTCACTAAAGCATATCCAAGTGTCAAGCACTGCCCCTGGTGGTTAAGAGGGGTGAAACTAGTTGAAGTTGCACATTAGGAACCTGAAATGACAGCACTGTGTATTAAGATGTTAAACTGATCGGGAGGTTGAGAATTCAGATCCCAGGGCTACCAAGCTGCCAGTGCTAGGCCCTTGAGCAAGGCCCTTAACCCTCAATTGCTCAGCTGTACAAATGAAATTTGCTCTGGATACTGGCATTTCTTAAATGTTGTAAATATAAATCACACTTATATTAATGTGCAAAATTAATCTTCTGATTTCAATAGTTACCACAGGGACTTGTATAGTGCTTCATATAACTTTGAAGTAACAGTTCTAAAATGTTATTTAGAAAAGAAAGATATACCATTGACGTTGTGAAGCTTTTTGTAAGGAGACTTTTATTTAATATTTATTCAAGGAGTCTTCAGCATCTGCACTTTTTGTAACCATAATTTGCAAACATTTTCACCAATAGAGTACAACAGACTTTATGCTTTGTGGCTTGCTTTGTAGTAGTACATCACTGCCCCTTCTCCATATTCATGTCATGTCAAAGGTAGATATAAAGGGTGGTTTATGTTCCTGCCCCCTTCCCCAAGGCCATTGCCTTACTGGCATTATGTATTGTTTCTTCAGCTGAGATTGGATGAGACCCAGGAGGCAGAGTATCAGGCACTCAAGATGCAATTGCAGCAGGAGCTTGAGCTGCTGAATGCATATCAGAGTAAGATCAAGATCCACACTGATTCACAGCATGAGAGAGAGGTCAAGGACCTGGAGCAGAGAGTGTCCATCCGTAGAGCTCTGCTGGAGCAGAGGGTAAGAGTTCCTTAGCATAACGATTAATGCTTAACAGTAAATAAAAGATGCCTAATTAATATTCTTGTTAAAATATCAGAATTGATATCAATGTGAAGTTCAGCTTTGACCAGTTACACTCACACTAAATTACATTCATCAGTGCTGACATTTTTAATAGACTTAAGTATTAATTTAGTCTTATTTTATTTCCTGGTTACACTAATAATACACTCTATCTAATTTATTAGGAACACACCTACTCAGTCTTGTAGTTCAGCCAATCATGTGGCAGCAGTGGAGTGCAAAATATCACGCAGATACAGGAATGTTAAGAGTGCTGGATAATGTTCAGATTGGTGCTCAAACTCAAAGCACTCTTTACAGCTGGTGAACAGAAAGGACATCACGATACATCAAACGCATCAACCTATTGTAGCTCTACCACCATTTTCTTCATTCTGATGTTTGATCTGAATGTAAAATGAAGCATGTGATGTGTATCTGCTTGATTTCTTTTATACATTTCACTGCTGCTACATGATTAGCTGATTAGATACATGCATGAATGTGCATCGTTCCTAATAAAGTGAAGGGTGAGTTCTTGATTTATGGCAAGTAAATTCAAAGCTGTCATGTAAGTTTTAAGATTAATGCAAGATACAAATTGAAAAAACAAACAAACAAACAAATAAACGATATTCAGAGAGAATGCATGAGATATGTTTGGCCTTAAGATCTTATAGCATGTGCCTCTGTGCAGATAGAGGAGGAGATGCTGTCCTTGCAGAATGAGCGCTCTGAGAGGATCCGTTCACTGCTAGAGCGTCAAGCCGGTGAGATCGAGGCCTTCGATTCAGAGAGCCTGCGTCTTGGCTTCAGTAGCCTGGCGTTGACGGGCATTCCCTCTGAGGCATATCCAAAGCAGGGTTATCAGTCTGGGCACTGGAGCCATGGAGGTGCACCACCTCACCCACACGCTCACCCGCGTCGAGGTCCCAGCCGCTCTGAATCTTCTTCCTCTTCCTCCCATGTCCTGGGCCCTCTGCACCACTCTTCCCGCTCCTCATCTTCGTCCTCCTCTTCGTCTCACCATCATCGCCACCACCTGGCTCAACACTACCACCATCAAAGCACACCGCAGCTGTACCGTGAGCGAGAGAGGGATAGGGAACGGGAAAAAGAGAGGGAGTGGGGAGGAAGTGGTGTCAGGGCTGAGCTCGTCCATCCGCATGCCTTCCCACATCATCTTCCCTCTCGTTCATCTTCTCAGTCCCTGGCTCTTCTCCCTCCTCCTCCTCCTCCAGCACCAGCCTCCATCTCACTTTCATCCTCCTCCTCCTCCTCCTCCTCCTCCTCTCAGGGGGTATATGGAGGTGGTGGAGGAGGGCTAGTGGTGCGAGGCCCAAGCCTGATGGCTCTGAGGAACAGCCCTCAACCACTACGCAGAACGGCGTCCGGGGGTGGAGGACCAAGTGCCGATGGAGTGTTGAGCCGCAGCACTTCTGTCACCTCCCACATCTCCAATGGCTCCCACCTCTCCTACTCTTAGAGCTGATTGTAAATCCTCAGATTTTTTTTTTTTTTTGGAGGAAGTTTCACTTTTTTTTCATCTAGTGTATTTTAAGTGTGGGAGAAAAGGGAGAGAAATAGAAAGAGCACATCTTATTGCTGTTTTTATTTAGTTGTTGCTCATCGTAGGCATTTGATTTTTGTAATGTTGAAAACATGACTGGCTTGAATCATCAACACTGCCTTTAAGAATGTTTAAAGGAATGATGTGGTACATACATTTCTATTCGGCGATGGAGGATACTTGCGAACTTGAACTAGATATGAATGCAGAATGTTTATAAAGTTACAGTTATGTCTTTCAAACGCTTACACGACTTTGTGCGTGCGTTAATTAAAAAAAAGTCAGACTTTACGATATCATTTGTGTCCAGTGCATGAGATTAATGTACAAAAAAAAACAATTTGTATTTGTAACCTACATTTGAATACGTAAGGCTACTGTACTTGTCAATCGTAGACTTTTGTCAGGTTCCCACCAACTGGAACTTTTATTGTATATAATATCCGAAGTGTTAAAGCGTTTGTGTCTTCAGTTTTCTATAGTAATGATAATCATCATAACTTTGATATATGTGAATGGAATATACTGAACATTATAGGTACAGTGGGGAGTTCCATCTTTATTATGTGCACTTTTTTCCAAAAACAAAAGTTCATTTTAACCAGTCAACTTGTAAAAAAAACAAACAAAAAAAAACATTAATTTTAACTTTAAAAAATGTTACTGTCAGATTTGGTGTTATAGATATTAATGGTTACAAACATTTGACTATTAATAATTTGTATGATTGCATGTTGGCTGAATTGTACACAATTCACTAATATTTCCCCCTTTTTTCCACCATCCACGAATACCATGTTGGATAGAAATCTTTTTCAGAAAACAGTATGAATGTGACATCAAACTCTCAAGTGGTTTCAATCAGTAATTTTTAAGGTAATCACACATGAAGAGACGCTTCTTCTGACGAGTTGGGTGTTTTGGGAATATTGAGGCTGTTTCTTTTTTTTCTTTCAGCAAAATTAAAACAGCCCTTACAGAAAGCATGAAATTCATGTCTCAAAGAAAAAAACATGTATATAAAACCATGGGAATGTACAAACAGGTGAATAGTGCATTCCCCAGTCAAAGGGTAATCACCAAGACAGTGTTTGCTCCTCAGAGATACAAAAAAGTGAGAACCACCAGCTTTGATGAATCTATAATCTACATCTTTTGTGCTTGGTTTAAATCAGTGCATGCAGAACAACTCCTATTTGTTAAATATCTAGTTGATGAGAGGGCCGATGATGTGCCATAGCAATGTATTTTATGCCCCAAGTGACTGGTTTCAGAGCAGTGTTCAATGATCTGCTCTAAATAGTATATGTAAGGGCTAATGCGGACTGAGCCGGCCCTGGACAGGGCTGGCGCACGTCTGAAATCATGTACGATGGTAAAGGAGGCTCTCGTGCTTAGGATACGTGTTTTCATCTCAAGTGTGTAGGATGACTGTAAAAGTGACTACAGGATAGAGCAGCTTTTACTGAAAGGACATTTTTAGTAAAGACTTTAAACTTATAAAATATTTACATTAAGCTGATTCTGGCTTGAAGGAAATGGGTCGTTTGGAAATGTGTTGAACAAAAATGAAAAGTAATTTAAAAGGTAATAAATTAATATTAACATAGAAAGTCTCCCTGTGATTATTTCAACAACAAGAAGAAAATTTATTTAAAAAAAAAAAAGTCATGAGCTATGGTACTTGGATTGTTGTTTAAAGACTGTAGAGGGATTTTAGAGTCAGATATTTGTTATTATTTTCATTATTTAGTTATTTTTAAATAACTAAATAACCCCCCGTGTTCCATAGATAGTCACGTGCGTTAAGTCCCGGCGTGGAGGAAAGAAAAAAAGAAAGACACGCGCCCTTTAAGACATGCACGTTATTTATACGCTTATTGTTTCTCTTTAGCGGCCCTGTGACGTCAGCGCTGTGAGCGCGAGGCCGCTTTTTTTGTTTTTGTTATTTCTGTCGGCAGAGATCCTGAACGCTTTCGATGCAGGTCGGCGGTGTCCGAAAGCGCACGTTAGTCTGCTTCATAGCACGTGAAGGTAGTGTGTGACTGTAGGGTGTGATTATAGTGTGTAACGGTACGGTTTGGGATAACGTTTAGTGCGCGGTTCGGAGAGCACGCGTACACACACGCACACACACGCACACACGGAAATGGGGGGGTCTTAAAGGGATCTCTTTAAGAGCAACCGGGGACGTAGCGGTGAGAGAGTAAAGGAGAGGAGGGGGAGAAGAAAGAGGAATTTAAAAAAGAAAAGGAAGAAAGGAGACAGGGGAGGGAGGGGGAGAGAGTCAGGGAGAGAAAGAGAGAGAGCACCGCGATTTAAAAAAAAAAAAAAAAAAAAAAAGATGTCATCGTGCGAAGGGAAGCGCCGAGGTGGAGCGGGAGGCCGCGGCCGGGCTACGGCACCGCTTGCCCGGGTCACGGCGTGAACGCAACACCGAGGCTTCGAACAAAACACCCGATTGGCCTGTTCGGGGCGGGCGGGGGGACGCCAGGGAAGGGGGACAAAAATAACACAGATTTATCAATTGCTTCTGTTTTTAAACCTCTTTCAACATCCCTTACTGTGTGTGTGACGGCTTAAAGCAGGTGTAAAAACGAGCCAGATCAAGACGTTCTGCTGCATGTTGTGTGTTTATAACGCTGTTTATAACGCTGTGTACCTGACATTAACGCGTCGTGTGACGTTTCCGGCGGTTTGTTTACACATAAATGTGCAGCGAACAGGGTGTTAAACCTGTAATCAGTGCAGTGGCTCAAGTGCAGCAGACAATAATAATAATAATAATAACAAGAATAATAAAAAGGATCGTTGTTATGGAGGGTTTTGTGTGTTAGATGAAAGCAGCAGGTCCTCAGGGTCGAGCCGAAAGCTTTAGTCTGTAGTTGTTTGTGTCTTCACCTGCGGAACAACATGGATGCTGCGTGGAGCAGTTTTCTCTTCCAGGTGAGCTTTGTGTTTCTGTGGACCTCTTTGTTATTATTTATTTATTATTGTCTTGTTTGTGTGTGTATGTGTGTGTATATATATATATATATATATATATATATATATATATATATATATATATATATATATATCATAATTCAAGTTCTGGCTAAAAACGAGATAGTGTCTCATGCAAAACCATGTGTTTTGAACTTGTCTTGGAATTATAGACCACGCCCACCCAGACCCATCTCGAGGGCTCTCTCCAATCAGAGCTCATGCAGGTGCACACGAGCTCTCCCCAGAGCCCGCCTACAGAATCCATAGAAACGCCCCCCTCGACTGTAGACACCACCGCCCTCAGTGAGGACCCTGTACCTGGTAAGAGGGGATGGGGAGAAACGTGGTGTTTGTGTACAAGGGGAAAGAACGTGCCGCTTTATTTATAAATTCTTAGTGAAACGTTGCCGTCTTCTCTTTCTTGAGGCATTGTCTGCATTTTGCTGAAGTTTATAATGCTACTTCAGCAGTGACTGTTTTCATACCTAGTAGTCTTATTAGTCTGAGTCAGAATCAGAGTGAAAACTGTTTCATATTGTTTGTTTCTTACTGATTTGTTGCTGTACGTCCAAACCTTAGACCGCGTCATATGTAAAATTCTCAATAAATAAATAATTAATGTTAATAACAAGTTTAAAGTGTTTATGTATGAATCCACTGCTCGCTTAGATACTCTTTGCTTAGATATCAGTTGTTTTTGTTGACACTCAGGTATGACTGCTGTGATCTTTCTCTTTCTCTCTCTCTCTCTCTCTCTCTCTCTCTCTCTCTCTCTCTCTCCAGAAAAGCCACCTGTTCGTCCAGGCCGTGCTGCTCATATCTGTGCCATTTGCAACAAACAATTTAAAAATAGCTACAACCTGCGGCGGCATCAGTCTGTTCACACAGGTGTGCGTCTGAAGGGAGGGTCTTCCCAGAACCGCGAAGGCGTTTCTAAAGAGGCCACCGAGCCTCTGTCCCTGCTCCAACTCAGCATAGTTCCACCTGCTTCAGGGCTTCCTGTTCAACCTCAGCAGCAGCCACCACTTACTCATGACACCAGTGATTTAGTCATGACCAGCACCGTCACGCCTCTCCCCCCTCCCGCAGCAATTGTCATGCCGACCGGAGAGCCAGTCCAGGTGAGTATTGTGTGCTGAAGTTGCTTATGGTGGTCATGCAAGTCACCAAATTGACCAGAAATAGGAAGCATTTTTAATGGCCACTTATCTGAAAGCTGAATTATGTGAATTTATTAATTCTCCTGAATGTTGGGAAATATTAAGTCTAGAACATTTTAGTTTCTGGTGTCATTTGAACTTCAGAACGTGCATCGTAGGTGCAGATCTGCAGACATATAAATGTTTTTTTTTTTCTACTGCAGAGCCTCAAGGCATATTCGAGTAGACCACAAGTTGCTCTCAACTCGATTCCACTAAGTAGCATATAATTAATACACCATATGATAGACTTACTGCTCTGTGATTTTTGGCAGCTAAATGTTTTACTCCTCAGCATCTTGTTCACATTCTTCGTCAGACTGAGGCTGATGAGGTGCAGATTGGTGATTAATTTTTTCATGATCCTAATTTTCTATGACCTAGTGACAGGGTTACCACACAGAGTTGATTATTTTCTTATATCACAGCAGTTTGCCAACATTTACAATTTTTTTTTTTAACAACAGGCCAAAAGTTACATTTGTTGTTGTTGTGAAACGTCTGGTAGTTCCTGTTCTCACTTAGTAGCTATGAACAGCTGTACCTTTGTCAGCTTATGTATTTTTTTCTTTCTTCACTGTAACAAGACACCATAAAGTGGTCATCTAGCTGATTTTTCTCCTGCAGCAGGATATGCCAAGTACAGCATCAATTTACAGGCATTTTAATTAAATAAAGTTTTCTAAAACATCAGCATGTTTCTTTCAACTTATTTATTATTAGTTTTAGTTTATGTGTAGCATCCAGCATACGTCCCTGTGAATGAGCTGTTACTGTAGATATTATACCATATTAGACCACTGGTATTGATAAAAACCTTTCATTTAGCTTTATGTTAATGTCAGAACGGTTGTAACGGGATATTCATTGACAACTTTTGACAGGATTAAAGAATTTAACTGCACTCTGCGTGGTACGACTTAAGGATCTATAAATGTGTGTAGAATTTACTGTGCGCCTATGATGAACTGCCTTCTGAAGGACTTTGACGTGGCTGCCCTTTTTCTTTCTCATATGTCAAGCAGAGGCCGGTGAACCCAACCCCAAATGCTAATGTAGTGCGGAAAAATCACGCATGTGAGACCTGCGGAAAGGCCTTCAGAGACGTCTACCACCTGAATCGCCACCGTCTCTCGCACTCAGATGAGAAACCCTTCTCATGTCCCGTGTGCCAGCAGCGCTTTAAGAGGAAAGACCGAATGAGCCACCATGTGCGCTCGCACCAGGGTGGCGTCGAGAAGCCCTATGTGTGCCCGCACTGTGCCAAGGCCTTTTCTCGGTCTGTGCAGCATTACACAGTGTAGTCTTTGCAGCCTTAATGTAGTTTTTATGTCCGAGTTAGAGCCTTACATTGATCTCTCTGTTTTTTGTTTTTTTTCTTGCAGCCCTGACCACCTGAACAGTCATGTCAGACAAGTTCATTCTACAGAACGACCTTTCAAATGTCCGGTATGGTGCATTTTAATATATAAATAAAGGTACAATAGATCTACACTAATAAAGTCATTTGTAAGGCATTTGTGTTTATAGAAAGATATATACTGAAAAATCTGTTTTAACTCATCACCTATTAACTCTAGGCTTTGTGCTACTTTATAAAACAGCGCTGTTGAATTCTGAATTCTGATTGGTCAGAAGACACTGCTCAGTCTTCTGTAACAGCATCTCTGACCGTAGGTTTGGCTGTAAGGTGAATCACGGATTCATATTATCAAATTTGGTCTAATGCCATTACAGAGACTTGGATAGTGGGCCCAAAAATGAAGGAGTATTTTCATGTTTACTGCACCGTTGGCTGTGTGAAGATTAATTGTGTTATTTTCAGACGTGCGAATCGAGCTTTGCCACTAAAGATCGGTTGCGTGCTCATATGATCCGGCACGAGGAGAAGGTTCCGTGTCACATCTGCGGCAAACTGCTGTCGGCCGCTTACATCACTGATCACATGAGGGTGCACAACCAGTCACAACACCATGCCTGCCACCTGTGTAACAGAAGTGAGTATTGAGTATAGACTCAGAAACTCCATGGTCATAGATCTAGCAATTTTTAACACCTGACACAGTGCTCCATTTCCTATTTCACCTGCCTGAAATGTTTAATCTGGTCTGTTCCATTGTACATCTGATGTTTTAGAAATTTTTTTATAATCCCTCTCCACGATTGATACCATGCATGCTTCGTAAGCTCACTGCAGACCACGTGGACTTCAGCAGTTGGATGAACACAAGAAAATTCCACAGAAACAGCTGATATTAATTTGGAATTAATCCGAATCTTTTCATTGATGGCAGCTGTATGATTACTACTGAGCACGAGACTGAATGTGATTGGTTCACACTGTGTGCATATTTATGCAACCAGGTTATTGTATCATTGTCCTTGAAATGCCTCATTTTTTTATTTAATATGTAATCCTTCCATTTCACCCAGGGCATTAAAGAAGTTTTATATCCATTGTGTGGGTTAGGGTGTTTTGTTGGGAGTGTAATAACCATCCATGCAAATGCATTGTGTTTGCTAGGTTTTACGACGCTCACGTACCTGCGCATACACGCTCAGAAGCATCACGGTCAGGAGTGGAAGGAAAGCGGCTTCGGATCCAGCGGTTCTGTTCTAGTGTGCCATTTGTGTGGCGTACACTGCAAGACCCTCACGCAGCTGCAGGGCCACATGGGTACCCACAATCCCCCAGGCAGCAGCAGTGGAGAGGGCATTTCTGATGGCTCGCTGTCACTCAGTAGCAGCAGCAGCAGCATGGCACCATCATCTGCTGTCTTCGTGAGCACCAACACCATGGTGGACCTGCTGGTCACCGACTGTTCCTGCATCGCACAGGAGCCACAGAGCTAGTACTGTATGCCTGTAACACGCATCTATATCCATAGACATCTACATACAATCACACACACACACACACACACACACACACACAAGCATCCAGCTACCAATCTGGACCTCTGTACATACCTTTGTGGTGCACAGGACATGTTTATAAGAGTGGTATATACCAGGACTATTCACTTAAAATAATCTTACTTGTTAATGATACTATAAAATAGTGTCATTGCTGCAATTGATTTTCTAGATGAAGTGTCTTTACATTCTAAAAGCAATCTGTAAAACTTTGGGGAATATGTGTGACCTGGAGCTCGCAACTAAAGAATTTTTAACGGTCTCCTTACATTAAGCAATCAGGAAACTGCTTTTCACAGAGGTACTGTAGACCCTCGGCATGTGCACAGGCAGGTCATGTACGTTTCGCTATAAATAAGCAAGAAGCAAAGCTCGATCTTATACAAGGTCCTTTTAGAATTAGGGAAGAGTCGTTAATCTATCTTACAGAAGTCATTGCAAACACCAAGATGTCTGGTCTCTCGTTTGATAGTTAAATTACATGTTTAACTAGAGAGAATAAAGCTCTCCGGTGTTTGTGTTCAGCTATGGGCTACGATTGCTGAGATATCACTTAAATGTAGGTGCCTCTGATCTAACGACGACTGCTCATTGATTCTATAAATTAAATTCTTAAGTATCGCTAAGTATCTTGATCTGAAATTTTGCTTTTTGTTTTCGAAAAGTGTGGGAAGAAATCCGTAAAATAATGAAATATTTTGAACAGATAGAGAGAGACCTTCCTAGACCAGATTTGGAGTTGCTACCAACATTAGACAACATCAGACTGTTGTCTTGTACAGTAGGTTTCCTTACATGAGGACTAGCCCTGGTATATACTGTATTCTCTCTCTCTCTCTCTCGCTCTCACGTACCAATCCACATTATTGAGCAAATACTGTGAAAAGAGCTATTACACAGCTAACTGAGTGTACATACACACACATACACACTTACCAATTACACAGCCACTGTAGCAAATAAGGAAGGGAACTCGGCATGAATGAACACTACGCATACGTCTCCACAGCACGATTTAAATTTTCATTGTATTATTGCAACATGATCAGACATGCCTGGGAAGTCTGCGGCGGCTTCAACCACGGCATGAGAGCAATTAGACACTTAACTACAGCACCAAGTACAATTGCACTGGCTGGATTTCTCTCCTTCGTTATTCTTTAAATCTGTTTCACACTTACTGCTGCAGGATACAACGATACTGTGATTGTGACTTTCTACTGTATGTCCTATTCTGCACACGCTCTCTCTTCCACACTCTATAAACCACAAAGTGATAAAAAGGGGTTGATTTTGATGGGGAAAAAATGATAATGTTGAGGTGAAATAAATTGTGAACAGAAGGAGTGACATGGGGGGGGGGTGTTAAGAAATAATAGAAATAAAAGAAATAATCATCTTAATTCCAGAGATGGAGAACCTTACACTAAACATTAAAAGCAGTTCTTTAGGGGTGTGTGTGTGTGTGTGTGTGAGAGTGTTACTGTTTCTAGAGCAGTAATGGTTTGGTGAAAATTCTATTTAAAAAAAAAAAGGCAAGTTGTATTCAGGATCATTGTGCACCTTAAAAAGTGAACCAGGAATGTTTTATGTTTGTGAATTTGGTTGTAAGTGACGTCTGGGATGTTGTGCGTGTGTATGTGTGTATACACACATACACATGCACAAAATCCTAGATGTCACTTACAACCAAATTAGTTTTTACATATATATAAACAAACTGAATGCTTGGTTGGCTCGGTTCAATAGGAAACTACATCTTCATGAACTTCAAGCAAATCAGAAACTGCATAAAGAGGAACTGATGCTTGATTAGGTTTTTTTTTTCTGACTGCAAGCAAAAAACAAATAAGAGCTCATGCAAAATGAATGCAACTTATTGCTTCTAAAAGAACTCAGAAGAATTATATTTTGGTCATGATTGTTATTCATGCTGTGTTTTTCATCTTGTGAAGCAAGTGTTTTAAAGGAAGGGCTTAATCAAACAACCAACTTTATTACCCAGAAATGAGTAGTCCACCTTTTTGAGATTTTAAAACAAAAAAGAAGAAGAAGAGAAAAAAAGATTTTTGTACTGGAGTGATTAGTTTGAGCAGTTTAATGTTGGTACTGTACATTGTGGTCATTCACTAACTTAAATTTTTTTTTTCTTTCTCTCTCTCTCTCTTTTTGTTGTTTGACCCGTAATTGTTTATTAAGCTCTGAATCATCTTTAGGTTATTCTTCATCTAGCACTAAGGTGAATACCTCTCCTATAGGAATCAGTAGAGTTCCGGCACTGCATCTCAATGCCTTATCGTACCACTCTTCCCTGTTTTAATGAATAAGACTCTAAAGGTATTTTAAATTGTAGGCTTGGATTCAGTACGAAATATTAATGGGATGTATTTATATTTATATTTTTATATTTCTCAACAGTATGCATGCCTATTAGCAAGTGTTAGAGCAAAAAAATAATAATTATAATAATTACGTTGATGCTTACCATGATCATGAATATAGTATGTCATTTATTTTGTAGATTATGTAGATCATGTTATTATTTTGTAATTTTGACTATTAAAAAGAAAGGCAAGTAATGACAGCTTTGGGTGAAACGTGTCACTTTTATGTAGCTCTGAATTGGGCAGATGTTGGGGATTTTTTTCTGTGCATGGGGACGTGTATTTATGTTATCAAAGATCAGCTTTACTTTAATCAATATTACAATCACCAGTTAATAAATTGTTGTGTGTAGTAATTAATTATCAACTCATATCATTAAAAACAGATTACATTTCAGGTAAAAAGATTGAAGAAAATAATTAAACAGAAGCAACTGTGAGAGTAATAGTCTTTTGAAGAATCATAGTTCTCGAAGACACTTGTAATAATTTCACTACATTACAGTGCCTCCAAGAGGATTATCACGGTTTACGTTGGTAAGTTTTCTTATACTTAAATTTGCCTAAACTCTGTACCTGCTATCGGATTTCCATGAATAATGTCCCAATGAAGGATTCAGGAAGACATTTATTTCCCTCATTTATTTCTCATTGTGTATTATGTGTATTTTATAGTCAGTACGGGCCATCAGTACAGTAGCAGAGCAGAAGCAAATCCAGTCCTGAACTATTGTTCGTGTCTGTGTAGACTTTGCAACTACACAACAGTGTATCCAAGTGAATTGATGAAGGCAAATTTGTGGCACAAGACATATTGATTTATATAATTTTAACTGATTGCTGCGACGTGCCTTCATTACTGTAGATTTTGACAATTTTATTGTAAATTTATTGTATTTACATTTATATTGATGATGAAGCTTTAGAAGCACTTTCTTGCATAGCTATATTATAAATGTTATCCATACATCTTCTAGGTTTATACAGTGCCACTGTTTTTCTCCTGATCATTTTTTTGTGTGTTGGCTTGCTTAATTTGATTATTCATATTTTTGTCAATTTTTTTTATTATGTTAATGACATTAGTATGAAACGACACAAGAATTTAAGAAAAGTCCAAACATGTGTATTTAAAATAGAAATTTATCAACAAAACAGCAAAATCTGTATCAAAAGCATACATTTTACAAAGTTGTATGTTTCCTTAGAAATAGATTTACAATACATAGCATACAAAAATTATTTATGCTATTGATTCAAATTCTAATTTTTTTGGTCAAACTCACACCCGTACCCATAGATCTGAATGTGCACCAGGATTTTCATGAATGCAAAACTTCATAAATTCTTCAAGATTTGTTTTACAAATACATCCTTCTAGATACATGCTCCAGAAAAGAGTATTCAGACAAGTAAGTACAGATAAGTTCTTCTATAATAAGTCAAAGTAATTCACTCACAATGATGTGTAAAGCCCCAGTAATGTTGGCAGAGATCAGGTGCCTCATGTCATGATGCTTCTGCCTCTGTAGGAATGCTTCTCTTGAGATCATATGTTGAACCCAACTTTTCAAACACTACTATCTACCAAAAAGTTCTATGTTTTGACCCAAATAAATCATTTCAAACGAAATCTAATATTTGTAAATGCTATTAAATGTGCATGAGGTGCAGGAATGGAGATATTTGTGGTACTGTTCATTGCTAATTGTTTTCTATGCATCTGTTTTACCTGCTGCTTTTTGGTCATCCTGCAACTCTTTATTTATTTATTTATTTATTTATTTATTTATTTATTTATTTATTTTCTTAGCTTCACTCTAATCTTCATTATCATTAATCTGATAATAAATTGTCAAATCTAGCATGGTGCACATGTATGGGTGTGATTTCTTTTAGCTCCATTTGAAAGATATAGGGGCACGGTGGCTTAGTGGGTAGCATGTTCACCTCACACCTCCAGGGTCGGGGTTCGATTCCCGCCTCAGCCTTGTGCGTGCGGAGTTTGCATGTTCTCCCCGTGCTTCGGGGGTTTCCTCCGGGTACTCCGGTTTCCTCCCCCGGTCCAAAGACATGCATGGTAGGTTGATTGGCATCTCTGGAAAAAAAAATGTCCGTAGTGTGTGATTGTGTGAGTGAATGAGAGTGTGTAATGTTTTTTTGTTTGTTTGTTTTGTTAATAATGTGGTTCCTGAGAACTGAGCTTCACCATGACTTGCATGAACCCTTCGTAACTAATGGTGACCAAATAAAATTTTTTGCAGCATTTCTATCTCTGACCATGTAATTTGAAGCAAAATATTTTATTATAAATATGGATATTTATTATTATGAATGCTAGTACGTTTTTGTACATATAAGTAAGGTCAAAAGATTTTCACAACTAGGTCTAAATTTGATGTGGATATATGCAATGGAAATATTATTAGTATGTCTAAAGCTATAAAGGCACACTACAGTTTTTTTTTATTATTATTATTATCTATTTATTTATATATATATATTGTGTGTGTGTGTGTGTATATCTGTATATGCATGCTTAACAACAGTGATAAGGAATGGTGGTGTTAAAGTTAAATGACACCAGCAGTAGCAGATCTAGGAAGGCTGTTCCATTAGTCCCAGTACATTGTTGGCCCGTAACCTTCTGCTCAGCTATAACTGAGATGTAACTTTGACTTTTGTAAGTAAATCTTCATAAATCTGATTCCAAATACCAGTAATGGGGGAAAAAAGCTTACAGATGCTTATCATATGCGGCTTGGAGCGTTGGTGTTTTTAGGTTCTTCATGTCTTAGAGCAGGTCGGTAATCAGAATGGTAATAGGAACACACGAGGCATGAATACACCCTTGGCTGTGATGCCAGTCCATCAAGGGGCACCTTGCACACACATTCACTCACACCTAGAGCCAGTATGTTGTAGCCAGTCTACCTTTTGCATGTTTTTATGATGTGGAAAAAAACAAAAGAACCCAGGTTAAATATAGACTAGAGGAAAAGACTACCGTGCACGGAAACTCCACACAGGCACTGACTGTGCTTATCATATGCGGCTTGAAGCATTGATGTTTTTAGGTTCTTTGTGTCTTGTAGACCAGGTCGGTAATCAGAATGGTAACCGTAGGCCTACGCCACCCAAGGTGACTTGTTAAGCTCATCCCTTTTGCATCCTGCCTCACTGTGCATCCTGATCAATAATGTAGCATAATAACCCACAGCTTTAATCTTTATATATCTCCATCCGGATCCAGTGTAGTCAGCAAAACAGATTTTAAAGCATGACCCAAAAAGTGTCCAAGCTCAAAGGAAATTAAATCTGGGGGGGGGGCAGATTTAAAGGGCAAGATAGGTATAGAAGTGCGGATGGGGCAAACCACGCTAGCCGGAGAGGAAGTGAGAGAGAGAGAAAGAGAGAGAGAGAAGAGCAGCATCAGCTCGCATCCTGAAGCGCATCACACCACGAAGATCTCACGCACCGTCCACAAAGCAGCAAGAAGCAACCAGGAAAAGGACACTATGTCAGTAAACTGCACGGTGTGTCGTGGCCGGACATCGCCATTGGGTTTTTTCACAGGGATGCGGATTTCTACAGGCCGCTGACTGAAACACCGCAACGTAGGCTGCGTTTTTTTTGTTTTGTTTTTTTACTGTCTGCTCATCTTTAGATCACAGACTACATCCAAATCCCGCATGCTGCACAATGCTGGCTGCGCTGTGTCGGATGCGGTGCTGGATGCAGTCACACACAACAAGGCACAAGGCTGATTTGACTTTAAACGTGGTTGAAGGTTGAATGATTTGCTTAGTGACATCGACACTATTTATCTGTGTGTGTGTGTGATATGAATCAGTCATTCAGTGGGACAAAAACATAACATATGATATATCATAGATCATCAGCTATAATTATTAAGCTTTTATTCAGGAAACGTTCCATTTGTCTGTGTACATGTAATGATTCCTTGAGCTGTACTTCGAGGTGTAAACAAAAGAGCATCACTGACGCGTCACATGAGGAGACGAGCATCATCACCCTTTTAAAAACGAGGTCTCGTGCAACTCAGTGACGCATGAAGACTTGATGCAAATCAAATCAAAAATCTCGTGCGCAAAATCTACGTTTAGGCTGCAAAATAGCGCACTGCGTATTTTTTAGAGCAGTTTGCAGTTGCATCGATATGAATCTAGTTATTTGCTAATAAACGTGTCTTGCCTGGAACATGGATGTGCTGAGTGTGTGGTTTCAGGGTTTATTAGCACGTCATATCTTGTTATAAGATCTGTCCCAGTAAACTTGCTCGACTCCATTCTCTGTGAGCACTGGTGATGGGAAACACGACTCAATTTGCTGAGTCGACTCTTTCAAACCCTGAAAGTGAATCGAGCGAATTTTGATTCGTTTGATTCACTGCCAATACAGTGTCATGTGTAATGACACTAGTAAGAGCAGTTAGTCTCAGTCTTGTAAGGGTACCACATTCTGTTTAAACAAGCATCATTCACTCACTCATTCATTCATTCCAAGAGTCAAGTCAAGAGAAGCTTTTCTTGTCATTTCGACTATATATATATATATATATATATAAATGACGACCCATTAGTTCCTCATGAGTTCTTGGTTGCACTATTGTAAACTGTTGTAGAAAGGACATTATTTACATTTACACTATTTACTGTGAAGTGTCACCCAAATGAGGATGGGTTCCCTTCTGAGTCTGATTCCTCTCAAGATTTCTTCCGCATATCATCTCAGGGAGTTTTTCCTTGCCGCCGTCACCTCCGTCTTGCTCATTAGGGATAAGGATAGATATATATTCAATTCAATTAAAGTTTATTTGTATAGTGCTTTTTACAATTGACATTGTCTTACAGAACATAAACATAAAACAAATGGTTAATATAAAGAATAATATAATGGTTAACAGAATACAAAATTCAAGATTAATATTAGATATATTTAGTTCACAATGTGTATGTACAGTATTTATTCCTTTTAAGCAAGTCTGAGGTGACTCAGGTAGCAGTGGCAAGGAAAAACTCCCTTGTAAGGTAGATGGTAAGGAAGAAAACCTTGAGAGGAAGCAGACTCAAAGGGGATGATCAAGTCTGACATTGGAGGGTATGATTACAAAATATACAGTCTAACAAATGTTGTATTGTTGCAAAAGATCACATGGAGTTCACATCTCTTCTTAAGTATCACAGAGTCTAACTGGAGCTGGTAGATCTCTAGATGCCTCAGGAATTCTCAGAGTCGGCCTCATTAATATATAGCAATATATAGTATTTTAGATTTTAAGTTAATCTTTTTTAAATTAATTTTAAACTTTAATTGTATATATTACTTATGTGTTTTTATTTCTTCTTCTTCTTCTTCTTCTTCTTCTTCTTCTTCTTCTTATTATTATTATTATTATTATTATTATTCTTATTATTATTATTATTATATATTTATTTCTTTTTCTCTCACTTCTGTTTCCATACTTCTGTAAAGCTGCTTTGAGACAATGGGAAATTGTTAAATTGTTGGTCCTACATAAGACAAGACAGAGCTCAGGAATGAAAGTAAGTTGTCCTATCCACATAAAGTGCAATGTGTGCAGCCTAGTGCAAAGAGTGCAAGACAAAAGTTCGTGCAGACAGACAATACAAAACACTACAAGACAAAAAACAAGATAGTGCTGACCAGTGTGGACTCTGAGCGTTGTACAAAACATTGTGCAAAGGTATGTTTCGTACAACGGTCAGAATCTGTTTTTTTTTCCCATTCATTCATTCATCTTCACTAATCACTTTGGATTTATCCTAGTCAGAGTCACAGTGAATAAGAAGCTTAACCCAGGAACACACAAGGCACGAATACACCCTTTGGCTGTGATGCCAGTCCATCACGGCTCACCTTGCACACAAATTCACTCATACCTAAAGCCAGTATATTGTAGCCAGTCTACCTTTTGCATTACCTTATGATGTGGAAAAAAACAGAAGAACCCCTATCATGCATGGAAACTCCACACAGGCACTAACTGTGCTCAGGATTTAACCTTGGGACCTTGAAGTTGTGAGGTAGCAATGCAGTCTACTGGTAGTAGTTAAGGTGCTGGACAACCAATCGGAAGGTTGTGAGTTCGATTCCTATGTCCACCAAGCTGCCGCTGCTATAAGAGCAAGGCCCTTATCCCTCAGTTGTCTAAAAAAAGAGATAAAATGTTAGTCACTCTTAATAAGGGTATCTGTTAAATGGTGGAGATGTTAAACAAAAAAACCTTTATTTTGTTGGTCTCTGTGCCACACAAATTGAAAGGTAAATTGATTTAAGCTGATAACCCTGTATGCTTTAGCAATTATTATTGTTGGGATTGTTACAGACACGTTAAGGGCTTGAACTGTCAGTTAACTGCTAGAAATGAAGATCACCTTATCAAGATCATCATTATCATGAATGGAAAAGTTTAGTTTAAAAAACATGCTTTCGCACATACAATTACTGAATGTGCGAAAGCATAATTTTTCAGTTTTTACATGTTAATATCACTTGGATTGTACTTTCCTCCTTTTATCATAATTTAGAGAATTTATGTTGGCCTTCCAGAATGTGGATTATCTGTAGATTTCTACTCAACAGATTTTGATCAGATTCCATGTGTAAATAGATCTCACCAGTTTCTTGTCTTCTCCTGCAATTAGGGCTTATTGCAGGTTTGCTTTTATTGTAGTTTGCAACATTGGGGTTGCCAAATTGTGCCAAATACTTTCATCAATATTTCACCATCATAATGACTTGCCTCAAATCATCATATATGTATTCACAACACAGTCCAGAACTTTTACAGGTGTTTGAGTCATTCACACATGGCGTCTAAAGAAAAAGTGTATTGAAAACAGTATCCAAGATAAACCGCTATAAGTATCACAATTAATCAATTCATTTATACTTAACATATAAAGCACTGCTTGGCAAAAAATCTCATCATGTGGTCATATTATCTTCTGTGTGAAAGTGCAACAGATGGCACCACATGAGCTACTCTGCTATTCATATGGCAGGTTGCTACAGTACATGCAGTAGTCTGCCAATCTGAAGTTTCCACTCATTATGAATTTATTAGTCATCTTTTAGCCATATATAATATTGAATTTTACTTGGTTGATTCTTAAAAAATAACCCCAAATCATAACTTATGTGCTACATCTAACGAGTACTGAATCTGGACACACATTTAGTCATGATACAGACACAGACTCTTGGCCATGTGCAGTTTGTGAAAGCAACAAAAACATTATTGTTATAGAGCTTTTAACAATGGAAATTCTCTCAAAGCAGCTTTACTAAAGATAAGAAATATAGTACAAAAGTTTCATATTATACAAAAGCTCCAGATTAATATTAGACTTATATTCTAATGTGCTTTTATTTATCCCTATTGAACAAGTCTGAGGTGACTGAAGTCAGGAAAAACTCCCTTAGATGACACCAGATGCAAAAGTGAACCTCCTCTTCATTTGGGTGACACTCTGGGGTGTGATTATAAACTGTTATAAACAACGGAGTGTGTTATTATGATTAATGCCATTTCTACAGTCTGATGATTGTGTATTGATGAGGAGGTTGTTGTCACATGAAGTCGGTATCTTCTCACTGAAGGTCCGAAATCGTAATGAAGCGGTGTGTAACTGGACCTGGTAAACCACACAAAGATTGAAGAGTGGCATTGACTCATATAGTAGGTTATTATAACTTACCTGTGCTGTTTTAAGTGAACAAATACCTGCTTTTTCTGGACAAAACTGAACCAGTGAAATGAACCGTTCATGGTTGCGGATTAAATATTCGGTTCCTGTTGTGCTCCATTTCATAGGTACATTAAATTATATCTGAGTAAAAATTTCAAAGCTAGGTCAATTGAATAATCTTTTCTTTCATACAGGAGGGAAGGACGGCAGACGCTCTAAAACCCTTAGAGTGCTTTGTGAACGCTGCGTCAGCTGACCTCACCCACCAACGATCATGTTATCCATTTTGGCTGCGGGCTCTGTGTTTTTCCCGGGGCTCTTCCTCTTGTCCAAGCAATGTCTGAAACGGCTGCCTGGTCTGAGATGGGGCGAGGGGGATGCGGTCATGGTGTCAGCCAGGTAAAGTGCAGTGATTCTATTGATTTTAGTTTTCATTCATAGAGTAATGCAGGATATAATGTTAATGTACATCTCAGTCGAACTCATTCGAACACATTTACCTTTGCAAAACCTACATCAGGTTGGTGTCATCAGTCCAAGCAGTCATGGCCTCCTCAGCTGGTTACATCATCTCGACTTCCTGTGATGACATCATCAAGGATCAGTAAGTTGTTATTTAATGAAGTTGAAAATGGATCTTTATCAAATCTTTAAAAAAAAATTGCAATATAAACAGATTTTCTAGATCATTTCAAGCTTTTCTGGATCATTCATTGATTCATACCAGGTATATAATTATAATAAGTACAGGATTAGGTTAATGTGAGTCAAAACCATGTGATTTAATGCCCCCAAGTCCAAGTTCAACTAATGCAAGTTTGGGGGTGATTATTTTTCAATAATGTTTATAGTATCATGTATGATATAAAGTGCTTCATACTAATCCTGAGGAATAGCAGCACTTAAACAGCTCATAGCATTTTCAACAAAAAAATGGGAGACTGTCAACTGTTCTGATCGTATGTGTTGTTTTATATGTTGTTTATGTCAAAATTCCAGATCATTCCAGATTTTTTATTCCTCTAGCATTAAAATGATGCCTTTTTCTTTGACAAAGAAGCGTCTGTTTAGAGCAGCGGGTCTTTAGAAATGTGCGAGCCATGTGCTTTCAAGAATGTTATCTTTCAGGCACTGGCTGACCACCTCCTACATCCTGTTTGCTGTGCCCTACTTCGTGTACGATATATACGCTATGTTCCTGTGCTACTGGCACAAGCTTCAGGTCAAAGGTCATGAGATGGATAACGGGCCCAAATCCAAAACTGTGGTCCTGAGAAGCTACCTCCGCAGAGAGTTCCTCATGGTCTTACATCATGTCGTCATGGTCACCGTGTGCTTCCCAGTCTCCGTGGTAACAGTCGCCATGCATGTTTTTATTTGTGTAGTTATCTGCGAAAGGAAAATGTAGGGCCTCATTTTTGACCTAGATAAATACAGCATTAGATCAGAGAGCAGTGCTGGGGTTTCTCTCCTCCATCAGTTATCTAAAAAAGTCCATTGGTTTCTATCGTGATGACACATACACCACATTTCCACTGTGATTTTAGGAGGCTCTAGATTTAGGCCCATGGCTCTCAGGTGGGGTCTCGGGGGTCTGTGAAACACAGGGAAATTTTTTTTAGAGTGGTGAAAATCACAACCCATCATTAACAAAGTCCTTATAGTTATGGACCTGGTTTGCTGCTGAATAGAAACACCTGGGATTCGTTTCAACTATTGACTCAATAACAGCTTTGTCTATGAAGAACTTGAATCGAATGAATCGTAAGTTCAGAAATAGAAAGAGTTTGCTGGCAGCTAGGTAGCCATTTAGGCAATGTTTTTTTCTAGTCTTGTGCCTGTCCATTTTAAACACACAGAATCTAAATGTACCCTCAGAGGAGAAGTTATAAATAACAAAACCACTGATTCTGTAGAAACATCACTTTTTTGGAAGGGTTTTCTAGACTAGACCCCAAGCCTAGGGCTGTTCAGGTGAAATGCTGCTTGTTCATTCTGTGTGTTAACAATGTGATGTTGTTCCTTTCTCAGTTCTGGAGGCAGGGGAAGGGTGATTACTTCCAAGGCGTCATGTTCCTAGCTGAGCTCAGCACTCCCTCCGTCTGCCTAGGCAAAATCCTTATTCAGGTACATTCATTATTGATTTGATGAGTGTTTTCCCGTCCATCCCTCTGGCCTTTTTAATACTTATTCATCACTCTCCCCTAGTCATAAACAACAATGCATGCAATATTAAGCATGTAGTGCTCACACTATACATTAATGCGCATTTATTAATGGATTTCCAGATCCTCATAGACCTTTTTCCTGAACAGTGTAATCTCTGGCTTACTCTTAAGGCTTATAAATCTACTGTATGACTTCTGTATGATATAGTCGAAAGTGCTCTCCAAATAAATTTGGTAGCTAAATTTATACCAATTGGGACGCGAGGCAGTAAGCCGATGCTACTTGTATCGAATAATTTACCTAAAATTGTATTAAAATGCAGTAGTGCACAGTTTCTAGAGAAAATTTACTATAGAAATTCCAATATTTGGGGGCACGGTGGCTTAGTGGTTAGCACATTCGCCTCACACCTACAGGGTTGGGGGTTCGATTCCCGCCTCCGCCTTGTGTGTGTGTAGTTTGCATGTTCTCCCCGTGCCTCGGGGGTTTTCTCCGGGTACTCCGGTTTCCTCCCCCGGTCCAAAGACATTGTCCGAAGTGTGTGAGTGTGTGAGTGAATGAGAGTGTGTGTGCCCTGTGATGGGTTGGCACTCCGTCCAGGGTGTATCTTGCCTCGATGCCCGATGACGCCTGAGATGGCTCCCCGTGACCCGAGAAGTTCGGATAAGCGGTAGAAAATGAATGAATGAATTCCAATATTTTGAAATTCAACATTTATTTCTGAAACAAAATGTTAAAAAATTCACTGCAATATCATGCAAACTGTTTTCAGTGGACAGGTGCAGCCTGTAGTCCTAAAGGAAATTCATATCCAAGTGCATTTTGTTTTAACTAAAACAAATAGACAAATTGTTCACTGGACGACAGGATTTCAATACGTCACAGCGGATCCCTCCCCAGACACCCGGCTTCACTCTGAGTTCTTAACTGCATGAGCGAGCGTTTTTTTTTTTTTGCATAGAAATGAAACAGATAAAACAGATGAACATCACAAATGAACCTTCACAGATGAAACAAATAAAGCAGAGATATGCACTTCAATAACAGACACCTTTTTGTCCCTGATTAAAAAACAAAAACAAAAAAAACCTCACAGCTGCCATGTATTCTCTGTATGCAAAAACAAAACAGAGCACACGTCAGAATGCCTGCAAGCCCTGACTTGAAAGGCCATGTGCACTCTCAAGAGATCTTTGAGCTACAGTGCATGCAAAAGGACCCATTTATTACATGTACTGTGTTGTCATTTGGCTTAGGAATGGTTGTCTGTTTTCCTCCTCATAGCATCTCACTGCTCACTGTATCCTCATAGGTTAAGAGACTAGCTTTAACACTAGACACAATATCCTCTCATGCCTTTCATGCAGCAGTCACATACCCAGAGCCTGTCTCTATATCGACCATAGCCGAATGTGTGTCCAGATTCTCAAGAGCATGCAGAGGACACAGTATTAAATAGATCAGATGTATGCCACATTCACGTGTTAGGTATAATAGTTACACATATAAGTATGATTATATAGAATAGGGACATGGGTAGAGATCGTTCATTGGCCACTTTATTAGGAACATCATGCTAACACTGGGAAGGACCGATCCAGCTTGAATTCTTCATGGCATTGAAGGACATCGGAAACCTTTCTTTGAGATTCCGGTCTATGTTCACTTGACCGAGCTACAGATTAAAGAGCTTTCAGACGATCTACCATGTTGCAAAGCTGCTCTATTGGATGCAAATCTGATGACTGGGGAGGGTGTTAAAGTTATTAACACCGAACTTATTTTCATGTTCATAGAACCAGTGTGAGATACTGTGTGCTTTGTGGCATGCTGGGAGTAGTGGTTATAAGATGGGCAAATTGTGTCCTTAAAGGGAGGCAATGCGGTCAGCAACTTGTATTCAAGTGATGCACAACTGATACTAAGGAGCCAGGTGTTTGACACCTAATCATTCGTCACACCATTACACCACTTCCACCAGCCTGGATTGTTTACACAAGGCAGGTTTGGTTCATGAATACATACTAGTGTTGCCACAAATACAAATTCTGACCCATAGATCATTATATTATAGCAGAAATCAAGCTCCATCAGACAGCCTGATGTTTTACTAGACTTAGTTTTAAGGAATTTGTGCATACTATAGCCTCAGATTCCTGATTATGGAGTCGAACTGAATGTGGCGTTCTGCTCAATGACGTGCATTTTGAGCTGGTTTTCAACACTGTACTTGTAAAGAGTAGTTATTTAAGTTGTTGTAGCCCCTCAACCCAGACTGGCATTTCTCTTCACAATGGCAATACTGCCTTCAGAACTGCTTCTCATTGAATGCTTTTTGTTGTTCAGTCCATTCTTCATCTCTCCAGATGCTTTGGTGTATCAGAATCCCAAGAAATCAACAGTTCCTGAAATATTTAAACCATCTGACACTAACAGTCATGCCATGGTCAAAGTCATTGTGATTGCATTTTCTTTTCTTCATCTTTGATTAAATTTTGTTCTTAACTTCATTCCACGTTTTATTTTAATCGTCGTTTTTGTAATTACGGTGCCTTCTTCAGACAGCACATGCTGTGTCGTACAGTAAACCGTAACCTAATTACTGTTTCCTACATGAGAAAATCTGGAGCACTAAACAGAACATTGTTATAAGGAACAGAATTGGTGATGCAACTTTTCAACACAATGATTTGAGCGCTATCAAACCAAATGACATAAAAAATGCAATCAGGATGATTACAAGCTAATCATTCTCTGAATGTAACCCCATCCCATATGTTCAAACTTCTTTCCAAATTAGGTATTTGTGTTTTTTTTTTTTTACCCTTCCACTTGCACTTTCTCTCAGTACAAGCAGCAGCACACGTTACTTCACAAAGTGAACGGGGCTCTCATGCTGGTCACTTTCTTCATCTGTCGAGTCCTTCTCTTCCCCTACCTCTACTATGTTTACGGCAGGTATGGGTCTCCATTGTCCTTCTCACTTCTTTTAGCTTTTGCTTTCTCTCTATCTCTCTCTGTCTTTAACTTTTCACACCTGCTTTCTTCCAATTAATAAAACTTAATAGGAATCAATCTACTTTCCCTTTACTGATGTTGCTGTTTATGTGAAATGTTTTCTCCATCTTTTCCTTGTCAGATACGCGTCCATCCCTCTTTACCAGGTACCTCTTGTTTTGCCGTGGCAGTGTAACTTGGGGGCTGCTCTGCTCATGGCGCCTCAGCTTTACTGGTTCTCCCTCATCTGCCGTGGGGCTCTGCGCTTGTTCACTAGAGGCTCCTCACGTTCCCGTAAGCCCACCTCTCCGTCCAGGTTCCTGCCAGACCGACACTCATCTTCTTTTCAGCAAGCCAATGGCTACGGAGGTCAGGTGGACACCCTAGATCCACCCACCACCATGATCCACTAAGAAGAGACACTCAGATAAAGAACAACTGTATACCTGTTTGTATGTGTATGAGTTTGAGTCTAAGTGGGTCACAAAATGAAGCCTGATTGAATTAACTGTGCAGAAGAAGAAGAAGAAGAAGAGGATGAAGCTGATATAATCAAAGAAAAATATGTGACGTTGGATCTACACAAAGTGTAACAGAATAGTTGTACTATAGCAGTACAATACAGAACTCTTTTTAGCTCCAAGATCCCTGTACTGCATATAGGACTTCTTTAGTAGACATATAAGAGCTGTGCTCATAAAAAAAAAAACAACAAAAAAAAAAAAACAGAGAGAGACTGGAATGAACTTTGCAGTTGTGTTTGCACAGTAGGCAAGCCTATGTCAAATGCACAAATGTTTGAAAAACTGAGGCAATATGCGTCATTATTATGCATTATTATGACACTAACTGGGTTATAATGACTGATTAGAGAGGCATGTATTGATTTGCAAAAAATAATACATCGAACGACAAATTGAGTTTCATGGGGGGAAAAAAATCAAAATGCAAATATTTTCAAATAAATATTAGGTTTGTGTAAAACCTAACTGGCAATAAAATCTAAATTGATTTCATACACAAGATCTTACTTACTTAAACCAGAGATTAAAGACAGATCTGTAAAGACAATGAAAACTACTGGACTTTTTCACCCTCTATATAAAATCCTTTCTGGAATGTATTATTTTGTACATGCTAGTTCCTTGTTTTTAGACAGCCTGGCTAAGCTTAATAACCGAAGCATTAAAGAAAAGGGTGAGATGCTACTCAAAAGTCCTGACTTAAGGCCTTACAGAGATCTGTATAGGTACTTTAAGGCAGAACATTCAGGTAGATCTTAACCAGCACTATCAACTGTATCTATCTATATACTGTATCTATCTCTCTATATACTACTTGTATATACAAAGATAAAATAGGCAACCCTTGAATTTATAGGTAAAAAATAAACGATCGAAAATGTCGCTGCCTTATCCTTTTTGGAATTATATGTCCTTTTATTTCCTCTTTGCTTTTTTTGGTTATAGTAGAGAATTTAAATATAAATTTAAAAAAAACTACAGTGTGGATAATTCAAGGGGGAAATATTCTCATATAATAGAAAAATTCTCTATAACCTTTTTATTTAAGCTTAGTCTTTGACGATTATTTGTTTGTTGTAAGTTACAATTTATTTATTCATTAATTTTGCTAAAATTTAACAAACTTTTTAATTTAACGGTTTTAGTGCTCTGTCTGCTCTGTCTATTTATGTTCGTTATCATACTGGTTATGAAACTGTATGTTTGTATGATACCTGTATTGAATTACTAAATTATTAAAGTTATGGACTTATGATCCTACAGTAAACCTAAAATGTTTGCAACTGCTTTTTAGTTTTTTTAAATGACAGTGAAATAAACCACGTACAGGAGTGAGACTTGCGGTAGAGACAGTGTGTCACTTTCTTTAAAGAGTATTGAACATTGATCTTTGTGCTTTGAGAAACTCAGCCCAGACTACTGGTAAGTTACGTAATAATGCTTAATAATGTTAAAAGTGAATTTTCGACTTTTTTTGGAATGTACAGTACAGACCAAAAGTTTGGACACACCTTCCAAAAGTTTGGACACACCACCTTTTCAACAGGACAATGACCCCAAACACACCTCCAGGCTGTGTAAGGGCTATTTGACCATGAAGGAGAGTGATGGGGTGCTGCACCAGATGACCTGGCCTCCACAGTCACCGGACCTGAACCCGATCGAGATGGTTTGGGGTGAGCTGGACCGCAGAGTGAAGGCAAAAGGGCCAACAAGTGCTAAGCATCTCTGGGAACTCCTTCAAGACTGTTGGAAGACCATTTCAGGTGACGACCTCTTGAAGCTCATCAAGAGAATGCCAAGAGTGTGCAAAGCAGTAATCAAAGCAAAAGGTGGCTACTTTGAAGAACCTAGAATATGACATATTTTCAGTCGTTTCACACTTTTTGTTATGTACGTATATAATTCCAAATGTGTTAATTCATAGTTTTGATGCCTTCAGTATGAATCTACAATTTTCATAGACATGAAAATAAAGAAAACTCTTTGAATGAGAAGGTGTGTCCAAACTTTTGGTCTGTACTGTATGTATATGTTGCTCCTTGAGAAATTCAATGATTCACTTGTTCACAATGCAATAGTACCAACTGTAAACGAAGTAGAGGTGGAATCCATTTGCAGGATATAATGAAGATTTTAATGAAAGCCGAGGCAGACAAAGTGCCTAGTGTGGGTTGGCTTTGAGGAGTGAGATATAAAAGGAGGGGATATGCGGTAACTGGCAGGTAATTATAAACAATAAGTTATCAGATTTATCCTTGAAGGAACTGGGGGTTGAGTTTACAGGAAGGTATTTTCAGGCATAGATTTGTGGGTAGTCAAATGCATTGTCCAGGTTGGTATAGAGGGTGCGTACACCTTCAATGGTTTTCCTGGAGGTGTTGACTGTGAATTGCCCTTTGAAGGTGCAAGAGTTTCCCAAACCTCTTGGGTCAAAGACCTCTTAAGTGAGGTGTCTACGGAGGGGACATCTGATGGTTGCGTGATGTGAAGTGGCTCGAGGAGTCCTGCAGGCAGTTTATGAGGGGTGGAAGTTTGGGTACAAATGGCACAAGTCTTAAATGTATTTCTTGACATCTCAAATGGCCACCAGAAAGCATTACACATTCGCTGCGACGTTTGTTGAATGCCTGGGTCTCCTGAGCTGAGTAAACCCATTCTAATATGCTTTGTCTGAAACCAATGGTACATACTGTAGTGAGGGTGGGCATTCGGGTGGGGAAGGTTATCCCAAGATATCCCAACAATTAAGTTCTATGACAAGGGAGGTGGGCAGGATGGGCTCTGGGTCTGTACCTTTTCGTACAGGGTCATGGTGACAAGAAATGGCATTTACTTTGCTGTTCTTGGTTCCAGGATTGTAGGTGATGGAGAACTTGAACTGGGTGACAACGATGCCCATCTCGCTTGGTGGGGATTGATTTATAGGTGCTCCATAAATCCAGTTTAGTATTTGTGCTTCCCTGAGCTGTTCAAGGGTAGCAAATCAATAGCACAGTCCCAGGGTTTGTGTGGAGGCAGCTGGGAGGCGTGTGGTTTACTAAAAACCTCCATAAGTCCATAATATTCCAATGGAATGTAAATGTTGTGACTGATCTCAGGACGTCTTTTAATGGACATGGTACAATATGGCAGTTTGAGGTGGGACTTGAAACATGACTGTGGCATTTTGAAGATGATGAGCTCCTTGTTAAACCAAGATATTTGTAGGTTATGGTCCCGGAGCCACAGGTACAGTGGCAAATATGGCCATTACCTCAAAGTAAAAATGTCCAACATGCAGTGTGATTAGTATGGTATGGTGCTGCTATGGGTTGTCTTACACCAATGGTCTGAAGCATTTAAAGCCTCTGAAAGCTGCTCCTTAAAATGCTATTGTAGATCACTGGGACTGGGATGCCACAGGGTCAAACAAAACAGCAATTCATTAACACATTTATTAACGTGGGTACTTGTGACCTATTCATTCATTCATTTCACTCTTCATTCGTTTGATCATTCGTTCATCTCCAGCAGGTGCTTCATTCATCTCAGGGTCACAAAGAATCCAATGTTGCATTTGTACATTTATATTTTGGGAAGAAAACCAAAACAGTTTGCAATGAAATTTTGCATGTATGATAAAGAAGTAATCAGTGTAAACCTGTACACATCGACTTGGGAGGCTGTTTAACCACTCACCTCACAAAGGTGGCCTACATTGTACTTTTGTAAATAAATGATGGTTACATCTACGGACTCCAGACCTGAATACATTTCTGAGGTCATGACATCTGTCTACAGTTAGAAATGAGGAATCTTTCTTCACAAAACTGAAAAAAATCAGACCAGGGAGGGAGGAAATGGATGGGGTCAGTGCAGAAAACCATGTCCTTCCATGCCAAAAGAATTGTAGGGTTTCTATGACAATTTACAGCACTAACATTCCAAGTAATCCTTGGGTGACTACATTGATCATTGATCATACATTGATCATAGAAAGCAAAGGCAAAGGCAAAAAAAAACACTGCTAGCATGTCTGTGTGCTAATAGGTTTGTATAACTGTATAAACTCGACTATACCAGGACAGTGTGAAATTCAGTTCATAAATTATTGCTCCTCTTGATGAAAATTGGAATTTTAACATATTTTTTTATTCATATTCATGAAGTTTTAGAAAAACAGCCCAGATTCTCATCCTGTAATCTCTAATAGTTTTATGAGAAATTCATAGATTTACAAATGTGTGCTGCCCTCTTCGGTTTAAACCACAGAAAACCTGGAAACGGAGATGGGCATTTTTGGGATACATCTGCATGTTGACATGGAGATACTGGGGTCTTTTTGGAGTGTGGTTGAGATCCATAGCCAAGAATGAACATCTTGGCAGAAGGGACCAGGTTTTAGACTGGAATATTCTGATATGCTAAGCATCAAAGACCCTCCCTCTATTCAGATTGCCGCAAATATTACAATTGTAACAATCGGATATATATTTATGATGGTTTTGTTTTAGCTGATATTATACCATTAAATCCACCTGCCTAATAAGGTGTATGTCCCCCCATGTGCCAACAAAACAGCTCTAAGCTCTTGAGGCATGGACTCCACAAGACCTCTGAAGGTGTGCTGAAAGTCATCCAGCACATACCACAAACTCTTGGGATTTGGAGGACAATACAAAGTTCAGTTTAACAGTTTAAGGTTTCATCCTCTCCCCATCTGCATCGGTGAATCTAGGCTGACCATGACCCTGTGGCTGATTCACCAGCTGATTCCCTTGGAGCACTATCCACTGCACACCAGGAACGTGCTAGCCATCACAAATTGGCAGATTTCCTACTAACACGTTTGAGAATTGAGTGTGTACTACAGAATATATCCCACTGTTTAACAACTTTAATTAGGTAATTAATGTGATTCTTTTCACCTGCAAGTGGTTTTAATGTTATGACTGATCAGTGTAGTTGTTCTCCCTGTGTACCAAATGACATTACTTGCAATAATGCAATGTGATGCAATTTAAATAGGTGTATTTCCTTACTTAATTGTTCTTACACTATGCTGTGTGAAGAGCTTTTCTACAGTCAAACATCTAAAATTAAAGTTCAGTACATAAAATAATATATTTGCAGATTCCATACTGTTACAGCCCTGGTGTGTATGAATGCTGGCTTACTCATAGAAACCTTCTATGAGTCTGGTTCCTCTCAAGGTTTCTTCCTCATATCATCTGCTGCTTTGAGACAATGTAAATTGTTATAAGCCTTTCACACAGAAATACAATAAAAATTTTAATTCTAAACGTTAGTAAACATACTAGCGATGACAAACTCTAATGCCTAACTCTGAACCTTCCAGCATCTTAACAACTGAGATGATGTGCTTCTAAAGTAAACGCTGAAAGGTTTCTCAGACACAGAAACCATGCTCTATTGGTCCACTCACCGGGTCAGACGCTTCATGTAGATTTACAGAAAGCATCACGCACATATACAAGCGGAGTCTACAAATCAAAATATTGTCATCAACATAACACATTTATTCAAATGGATAATGTTTCACTTGGAATCTCTTTCACACATTTCATGTTTTCACTCAGTGTGTTTATTGTATAAAAAAAAAAAATTCATAAACATGTCATCATCTGTTCTTAAAAATGCAATGGATCACACACCAGAAATAAGGGTGTGACAGACTTGTCCCTATCCCTGTATATTTCCTCAGTATCTCCTCTGTCTGGGGCTGAAGATGGTGCTGGGGTCACTGTCTCTCTCTCTCTCCTTTTCTCTTTCCCTCTGAGTGCTGGGGGACGAGCGCTCTTGTGCGGATTTTTCACTTTTGAAAAGGTCGCGACCTGTCCTGAGGATCTGTTCTTCGAGCTTTTGGTGGCGCTTCATGTCGAAGAGCACCTTGTCGAGCTGAGCGATTCGCTTCACAGAGGAACGAGCGGAGGATCCTGGTAAGAGCAAAGCAAGTGACTAAGGATTTTCATCATTTCAGAATTTCCTTGTAGAGAAACAATCAAATACCGAACACTATTCATAAAGATTATAATATATGATCTCAGTGAGCTTCTATAATTTAGATTAAAAAGTGACCCATTATATTAGAGATGTTCTAACATCTGTATGTAATAAATGTAATGTAAATGTAAACATCTCTGGCACAGAGCAGAAATGTCATAGAGACAAATGATACCATTTCTGCCGCTATGACATATGGCGAGGTTCACGATTAGTTGGTTCACTCCTGAAATGTTTTATGATCACAGAATTGGGCACTGAGGTAAAGCTCATACCTGGTGTTCTGCGTCGTCCAAGGAATGAATTCTTGGGAGTCATGGAGCTTTGCTCTTCTTCAAAATCAAACTCAGTAGGTGTTGGAGGCCTGCGAACAGAAAACAATCCACAGACTTTATACTAATTTTATAAACATTCCCATATGAAAAATAGCTTAAAAAAGGTTTCATTACACACTGCACACGAGTCGAGTGTAGATAAGCATGCCTTGAATTTACAAATAACATGTCAACGACTGTGGCTCCAAGTGCGCCAGAATGAACGCGAGGTTCTACTTCAACAAAAACGGCTTATTCAAGACAAACCTGGTGTGTAAATGAGCAGTTTCAGAACAGTGTCACCTAGTGGTCAGGAGATTATAATTTTCACTTATAATTTATGTATACTTTGTCCTATGATCATAAGTGTTATCATAAGATTCAGTGAAGCATCTTAAAGTACTCGATCCACAATTATTGCTGCTTGTTTACAAAGTAGAAAAAGCGAAACTAACAACCTTCTGGGAACAATATTAACTACTAACACTGCTAAACACAAACACCCACACGCATGCAGACACAACGCATTGGATAAGCATTCACTCACTTGCGCTCGCTCTCCTCCTGCTTGTCCTCGTCCGAGTTCTCGCCGTCTCTCTCTGGAGAAGGAGTGCGTGGTGGAGTTGGAGGTCTGCGAGGTAAAGGGATCCACTTCAGCTCCAGCATTTCTTCTTTAGCCATGAGTTCATATAAACGCTTGATCTCCTCAGGTGGAGGCATCCAGGTCTTAGCTTCCTCCAGCTCCTCGTCGCTGTATGGGATTTCCCACTCGTCTTCCTCCCGCTGGCGTCCGTTGGTCATGTCTTCATCCTCCTTTGTTCCCTCGTCCTCTTTGTCTTCTTCCAGTAACTCTGTGTCTTTCTCCTCATCTGAGAAATGTTGACAAATTAAAACAGGTAAATCAGTCTCACACACTTCCACACTCTGTAACACACACACAAAATCAAACATATATACACACACAAAATCAAACACACACACCATCACACACACAAAATCAAACATACACACCATCACACACACACCATCACACAAACGTCCACACAAACAAACTGAAACACACACCATCACACAAACACAGTCAAACATACACAACATGCACACACACTTCCACACTCCGTCACACAAAAACATACACACCATCACACAAACTCAATCCTGATGTGCTCTCTCAGTCACACCCACTCTTTCATTTCTGTCAGAGAAGTAAAACCTCTGACACAGGAGGTAAAACCTAATATCGATCTCAGTGTCTTTGACCAGAATCAGATTAAAATGTCTCTGACCTACTGTGAAAATTTTAGTAATAGGGACAAGATTCTTCTTTTAAGCTGCTACTGAAACTGCAGGCTTCTTTTAAACAGAAGACACACTTCCCTCTGAGAGCAGTACCCATGTTCCAGTGTCCACACTGAGCGCTCTGCTGTACAGGAAAATAAAATGTTCTCATAAAATAAAGGCATCTTGCTCATTTTTATACCTTTTTCATCCTCTGTCATGTCTTCGGATTTAGTGGCTCCTTTGCCTTCTTTTTCTGTGTCCTCTTCTGTGGTTTTCTCCTCGTTTTCCTTCACACCCATCGTCTCTGCTCTGTCTGAGAGCGAGGACTCCGCTTCCTCCACTGCCTGCATCACACCTGCTTACAGAGGACATGATTAAACACGGCCTGATCGACCCAATGAAACATACAAACAACTCTGTATCACACAGACACACACACACACAATCACAAATATACACTCACACACACAGAGACACACACAGACAGACAGACAGACAGACAAAGACACACAGACAGACAAAGACACACACACACACACACACACACAGACAGACAAAGACAGACACACACACACACAGACAGACAAAGACAGACACACACACACACACACAGACAAAGACAGACACACACACACACACACACACAGACAAAGACAGACACACACACACACACACACAGACAAAGACACACACACACACAGACAAAGACAAAGACACACACACACACAGACAAAGACAGACACACACACACACAGACAAAGACAGACACACACACACACAGACAAAGACAGACACACACACACACACAGACAAAGACAGACACACACACACACACAGACAAAGACAGACACACACACACACACAGACAAAGACAGACACACACACACACACAGACAAAGACAGACACACACACACACACAGACAAAGACAGACACACACACACACACAGACAAAGACAGACACACACACACACACAGACAAAGACAGACACACACACACACACAGACAAAGACAGACACACACACACACACAGACAAAGACAGACACACACACACACACAGACAAAGACACACACACACACACAGACAAAGACACACACACACAGACAAAGACACACACACACAGACAAAGACACACACACACAGACAAAGACACACACACACAGACAAAGACACACACACACAGACAAAGACACACACACACAGACAAAGACACACACACACAGACAAAGACACACACACAGACAAAGACACACACACAGACAAAGACACACAGACAGACAGACAGACAGACAAAGACACACACACACACACACACACACACACACAAAGACACACATACAGACAGACAAAGACACACACACATTGACAGACAGACAAAGACACACACACACACACACACACACACACAGAGAGAGACATACAAAGACACACACATACAGACAGACAAAGACACACACACATTGTCTGTCTGTCTGTCAGACAGACAAAGACAAAGACACACACACACACACACACACACACACAGAGTAATTTACTCCGGTTGTCTGATGCATGTTTCTTTCCTGTCATGATTAATTGATCTTATAGATGTTTATAACAGGAAGTGGTTTATGCAGTACACTGTGCTACATCCGACTCACAGCTGAGCTGAGAAAGATTGATGAAAAACCTACAATGGTGTAGAACATACAGAGTTCTTACCGTAACGAGCTCACATGAAGAGATGCCTGTGTGTTCTGGATCAGAGCAGAAGCTTTACAGCGGGTTTAATCTACGACTTCTGGTCTCCATTGTTTATTGTGATCAATGATGAACTGAATGTTTACTTCTCTGCTAGACTCCCGCCGTCTGCGTCATCCAGTGGCGTGATCATTTGACCACAGCGCCACCTGCGTTCGGGGGACCATCATACACACAGGACCTTAAATACTGTTACATTAAACCAAACAAATAAACAAACAAACAACAAAAACAGTCAGTAACACTACAATAATCAGGATAGGGGATGCTCTGAGACCAGGGTTGGGAATCTGTCAAATAAACAAATAGTAGAAATAAATAATCCAACTAAACACGTATTCCTTTTAAATTAATATTCTATATTAAATTTAATTATTTAAACTTTTATTTAATAGTTTAGTCAACTGAATTACCACTTTGGTTAATTATTTGGCGTTTCAATTAATTAGGCGTGTAATTGATTTCTATTATATTGCCACCCTGCGTCACATTAAAGACTTTTAACTTGTCACGCAGAACCCACGTCCTGCCATTCCGGAAACATTCATAACCCTGACACCATATTTCCCCCCACCCATATTCTGATAAGCCTGCTTTTCCCGCGATGATTGGCTATCAGCGTCCAGCCTAACGAATTTTCAGAAAAATCGTTGTTGATTCGACAGTTGCCCTTTCAGTATGCGCTTTATGGGCGGGACTTAATCGGAATACAGGTGGGTAAGAATTAACCCCAGTTTGACGGCGTTTAGTTGGCCGCAAGTGGAGGCGATTTGTATTGGAGATGAGTTTTGAGTGGCCCTGGCAGTACAATTTCCCCCCGTTTTACACGTAAGTACACAAAGCCGGCGTATAACACTGACAGTGGGCTCAGACTCAAATATACATCTTCACTGGCTTTGTGTGGTGAGATAATGATTTGTGTAAGAGACTTGTCTAGTTTTTCTCTGAGGCCGCATCCCAAACCGCACTTTACAGCCTGTGTAGGTGCCCTCGGTCCGCTAGGGAACCGTGCTTGTCACACACTATCTAGTAATGTTTAACGTGCTGCTACTTGGGATTGAGCCGTACTTCTGGTTCACTGCTACGGAAGTGTGTGTGTGTGTGTGTGTGTGTGTGTGTGTGTGTGTGTGTGTGGTGAGTTATTGTGAGTGAATTGAGTGTGTGTGTGTGATTGAGAGTGAGTGAGTGCTAGCCTTAGTGCTAATGTGTTATCTTCTTAGTGACAGAAATCTTGAACATTGATGTATTTAAGGACTATTGAATGAGTTTAACAAGCTATAAGGTTAATGTGACTGGCTTCAGTGTTGGGTGGAGGTGGGCTGTAGTAGGGGGTTTAACCCTGTTTGTTATGGTTATTAGACTACAGCCCAATGCTGACACCAGGCAGAAGCAGCTGGCGGCTTGGTGCTCTCTCGCCCTGTCATACTGCCGACACAGGAAACTCTACACTATGGACGTACTGGAGGCACAGGAGAGCCCCATGTTCAACAACAAGAAGATCGAGAGTATCCTTTAAGTACACACACACACACACACACACACACACACACACACACACACACACACACACACACAGCGATGTTTTTAGGGTACAGTAGCTAATGCATGCGCAGAAATATTACAGATTTTAGTGTGCATTATAACAGCTGATGGGAAAAATATATAAACATATAAAATGTGTGTGTGATGGTCAGGGGTGTACAAACATTTGGAAAATAGTGAATCAGAATCAGCTTTATTGCCAGGCATGTTTACACATGCGAGGAATTTGTTTTAGTGACAATCTCCACAGTGTAACAGGATGTCATATGCAGTATAGAAGAAATTGTATGTACACATTTACAGGTGTGAAAATGTGCAGTTTAAATAAACATATGAAATATACATATGCAAATAAGTATACAATATATACAATT